>NW_017259583.1:3827493-3851085 GCF_001594045.1 Atta colombica | reverse complement strand
TATATATTACGCTCAAAAATGTAAATTTTTAATCATTATTAAGAAGTAATTTTGTAATAATAGCAAATTATCCTTCAATTAAATCTTGAGAATTTTGGTATAATAACGATTTATATGATAGATTAACAGAAATAATTTTTTGTCAAAATCTAAACGATCGATGAAGCAGATATATATTGCTATTCTTGCATTGAGGCTGGTTTTTTCTAAAACCCGCACATTCAATAAATTTGACGACTTACGACAGTTTTTCCAACTATTCCTGCGGTATCCAATAAGTCATCTCATTCGACGTAAGATACTCAATTGTTGTGCGGTCCTTGATGCGGAACGAGCTTTGGCGTAGTCAGGCGTTTTTGGAACTCAATTCCGACGTAATAGATGTATATACGAAGTTTGCGGCGCGAGCATCGTCAGCTGCGCTAACTTTCCGATAATTGCGCAACTCGTTCTTCCGGGCGATGCAAGAAGAGTGAAGAAAAAAAAAAAACAGCGGCAGTCTAGCGGATGATCTAATACATAATACAGCTCGTTATCCACACACGAAGAGCTCGTTAGAGTTTCAAAAAACGACGTCGGCCTGGATTGCAAAATATGATAACGGAGGCGTTCGCGATTGAGGCCCAACGATGTCGCTTTACGGTGTAGACTTTTACGATTACTGTCTACCGATAAGCCTCATATAGTTCTCGAGGTCGGCGATAGCGCGATACCTTCAACGTGTCAAGAAACAGTGACTCCATTTTTTTCCTCCACATTAAAACCAATGACTGAAGCTTATTGAAAAAAAAAAAGAAGAAAAAAAAAATTGTGAAGCTACTCTCTTTTCTGTCGCGCGGTCATGTTTTCGAAAGAATCAGTAGTAATATCTTTTGTTAAATCCTATATATATATACGCGCGCTTATTCAAAGGCTGCTTTTATGAAATAGGTAAGCGTAAATCATAAACTTTGCTGCAAGCTGCAAGAGTCCCGGGAGTTTCGGCCTTTCAGGATATGTTAGGGTTGAACTGGGGAAGTTTTCTTTGATATCGTGTCAGACAAATAGATCCTTAATCCTTAAATAACAAGGCGTATTTCGAGTATCTTGCAGAAAATGTGGCTTGCAATATATGTATATCACCTTTTCGTAAGTCCGAAGAAAACGTTAAAGAAATGCCTCGATATAAAATACAAATAACTAGCGTTTATGAGACGAATGGTTCTCTTTACTCGATTAATAAAAATATTAATAACAAAAATATTTAAATATTGGATATATTAAGTATCAAACATTGATAACTGAAAATAAATTGAAATAAAAGATAAAGCAAAAGATTTAATATATATATATTAATTTCGTTTAAATTAAGAATTAACTTCAATCGAAATTTTGAATTACAATTATTAAAAAATTAGAAAAAAATTGAGTGTTTAGATAAGCTACAGTTAATAACATGAGATAACAATCAAGTAACAATAATAGCTGCGATAATAACTGTTTTCAAATAAAAACTGCATCATCTATTCATAGACAATATTGGTCCTATTTTATATCTTCCTGCTGATTTAATAGAAGTAAGATATAAAATCTAATTTTGTGTTAAAACAGATTTCTCAAATGGGTCGTGGCCTCACTATAAATCCTCCAAATCCTTAAATCTTAAAATCATACAATCCTCTTTTAGGTTTTTATTTTGCATATGTCAATGTTGGAAAATGGCATGTACCTTCGAATCTATAAAAATGCAAAGATATTTGCAGATTAATTTTTTTTCACATAAATGTGCTGATAAAAATTCGCTGCCTCCTGTATCGGTCAGCACAAGTGTGACTTATCAGTACTTTTCATATTTACACATTTGAACTAAGTATGGCGCATTTGTCGATGAATATTCCCAGCCTACTGAACATTCGTTATAATTCGTTATAATTGCTGGTGTTACAGTTATCAGCGTAATTAAATTAAAAGAAACTATTTAGATAAAAATACAGATAATTATAAGATAAAAAGTTTAAAAGGATAATTCGAATATAGTATATACAAAAAATTAAATATTTAAATAGAATTATGATAAATATTAATATATTTATATACATATAGTATGTATACATAAATGTATTTTAAATTATTATATTAACTGAAAATAAAATGTTTTCTATCAGATTTATAAAATTAGATTTATATGTAATTATTAAACACTTACAATTATTAATTTGAATGAATATAAAATAATCTAAATTTCATGGATATAAAATAATTACTGTACTCCGAAATAAAAGTCGGTGCTGAGAATTTTAATTATCCATTTCTTTTGAAGTAAAAACATAATTTTCGTTATATAAAATAATGTTACGAAGGCGCGTTGTCGTCATGGGAGCTCCAAAAAGTTCAAAGAAATGGAAGCAATTTCTTTTCTGCCCAATTCAATCGAAAATCTCTCATCGAGGGACTTCACAGGAAGTGTGCTCATCGCAGAGGAAACTCGTTTTTATTCCGATTATTAAAATAACAGAAAATCCCAATATCGATTTCGGAATACACAGGAATTCACTCGCAGTACGTTTAAATCCATCACGCGAGCCTGAAGCCTGTCGGATTGCGTGGCATTGTAACGTCGCAACATCGATGCAACGAAGTACTTTTATATTGTGTGTAACGTTGTTCGTTACAACAAATAAACGCATATTACACGACGTGCTAATTAACGTCACAAGTTGTATTGCGTAAGAATACAAATTATGTCTCTCACGTGGCCGCAACTAATCCTGCTATATCTCATATTCGCCCACAGAAGAAAAACATGCCTCACGTATTCATCTCGTTTGCATTACATTATATAAAATAAATTAAATATATATATTTGCGAATATATTTGCATATTAAACAATAATACCAAAAATAAACACTAAATGTCCAAGATAAAAAAATACTCCCTCCTCCTTTCATTTTTCAATTTTTATATTGCTATATATCTTAATATTTCGAAAATTTAGATTTTCACAAAGGAATTAAAGAATGCGAATTAACATTCGCATGTGTTGTAAGGATTATGCGTAGATACGATCTGCGATGATTCAATATTACGTATCTCCAAACGTGTCACTTCATTCATGGTACGCAGCAATTTCAAAATCTTGTCACGTAATCTCTCGCTTAATACGTTTTCACGCAGTATCATTAATCGAAATTTATTGATTCGATTCTGATTATTAAACAGCCATGATTTTATTTTAACATACGAAGAGAACATACTTGGATATATAATCATGTACTCAGATCAAAGACAATAATTTTTAGAATGGACTTTGTACGAAAAAAATGATTTTGTTAAAACATCTAAAAATTTAAACAAAAAATAGTTCTGAAAATAATTTTGTTGATTTCACTAAAATAGTTATATAGGAAAAATCTAAATATGATGACCAATGCTGCAAATAATATTGATATTTTAGCGAGTTCTCCTAAATAATTGTTTTAACAATCTAATAAAATTATTTTCAGATTTGAATCTAATTAAATTTTTAGATACCTACTTCCACAAAACATTTTTTTCATGTAGGTGGCAATTCCTATAAGTATTGAATAGAAAAGAGAACACAGGCAATTGTTTTTTCTTGCATCTATCATTTAATTAATGCATAATTTTTAAATTGCGCAATTTTTTTCTATCGTTACACTAATGCAATTACAGACATGTGTCTAAAATGATGAGACACTTAACATTCGTTATTTGTTATCGTTTAAAATTATGAAAATACGATTGAAGTCTCTTCTTATGATTCACGATAAAACATTATTTATGCATTCAAATCCGCGCGTCCGAAGTTGGCTTGTTTTGTTATCCGCGGTTTCACCTCGCGGAGAAGCTACAACGTACATAACGTTTGTCCAGTAATAATCCCGGAGCCAAGTTACGACACCAATGCGGAGACGGAATAATTTGTCATATGATGTCAGACGTGCATGCATACGCATCGAGCGCAGTTATAACATCTGGCAAATGTTAAGGCGTGTTTAAGCTTATGCGAACAACAAACGCTTCTGAGGCTCACATTTTGGCATAAAATACTTTCAAATTTTGTTGACGTTATTATTTACAATATTATTTACATTATAAGATATGATTTTCAAACACAATACAGCTACAATCTAAATTTTTTTTGAGTGAAATCTCACTCCAGGAGAGTAAAAAACTACAGACATTTTTGGAAAAGAGTGATAATATTTCACTTCTTGAAAAAAAGTAACAATTTTCACTCTTTTGGAGTGAAATTTCACTCTTTTTCAAAAATGGCTATATTCTCATTCTGTACCACGTAAATAAAAGCGTTTGCACATTAACTACTGGAATCTAGTAAAAAACGTACGAGAACAGATGTAGCCCAATTTCTCCGCTAATAATTTACGACTATCATTATTCTAATTCCCCATTTTTCTATATTTTTTTCCTTCCGTATATATTACAGAAATATTTTACTCGGTCTTTTCATGCTTCTCGAGATGTCGATATGTCAGACATTCTAAGGGTCTATCACGTTAAATTCAAGTTTGACGTTCAAAATTATCCGATGTTTTTCCGAAGGAGCAAAGTAATGGGATTTCGATGTTTAAGAAAGTTTCTCAAACGACTGCTCCTTTCATAAGCAAGCGGATACGTGACTTCACCTCTAAATGTATCAAAGTAATATTGCCGCAAAATGCTCTTTTAGGCGCGTTTCCGCGAAAGAAAATTCCTGAGCAAAATTTAATTTGCTGACGTAAATTTAGTAACGGTTTTCTTTAATCAGATTATTTGGATGAGGTCTATCGACACTTTCAATCTTGTAAAATTTCTAACCGCAAATTCAATCTAAACAACCAGTTTCGAGGTAAGGAAAAGAGTTTAGCGTGCTAATTTACATTGGTCCTTCATTATCGTTCATGTTACATCATCGAATGCACGATATTAACGCACCTTAGAAACGCATAAATTGTCGATTAAACGTGAGTAATCGATAATACTGATTCGCTAGAGAATTCATGTGCAGTCGTGACGAATTGAATGTCGTGCGAACATATTAATCCGCTTGCTATGTATTAACGATAACGATCGCACATGCGATCAGATCGCAATCGTTTGTATCGGAATAAAAATAATAATTCATCCCGCGAGGAATTTCACGTTATCAAGTAAAATATCATTCATTCATTCAGAGCTAATATTTGCATCGTGCAATTAATCAATCATAAAACAATGATAAAAAGCGTACGTTTCTTTTTTCTCCCTTTAAGCTCATTAACGTTTCACGCGATGCGTTTTGTCCAAAGATATAATAATTATCATACTTCTAGAATATTAGCTCAATTAATGAATTCTGACTCAGTTTGTATAGCAACACTTATCTTTAATACTTACCTTTAATACTACTCAAAATAAAACTCAGTTTAATAATAATTCAGTTTTGTTATATATAATTCTAAACTTTCTTGATCTAATTTCTAGCGTATACAACTTCTTTCGTACAAAACTCTTTAGAAACTGGTTGTTTTAACAAGCGACGACAGCTTTGAATTCACAACGAAGACATCGGCGACCTTGCATGGAAAAACTGAGAAAAGTTGATTAGACTTTTAAATAGAGTCTACCAACTAAAAGCCCAAACCAATATTAATTGAGCAATTATCAATGATTCTTTCAAGTACCGTAATCTTATCTAATAATTAGCTAAGACTATAACATCGAGGAAAGCGACAATCTACGTTTGCATTATAACAAGCAACAGAGGGATACACAAAATGGCCCCACACATAATGCACCAGGATTCTATAATTCAGGATTCTATAATTCAAATCCCATCTCCTGCTAGGGTTTCCGCCGAAATTGTAAGTTGCAAATATTACGTAACGATTCTAATGAGTTTACAAGTTTCATAAATTATAGCCGTATTAAACAGGAATAATTACTCAAACCTTTCGTTGGAGCGCCACGAATCGTTCGCTATTCTCTCAGATGTTGCACTCCCACTGTACCGCTACAGGTTGATGGATTAAGAGAAAATCAAAACTCGATGAAACATGTCTGAGATAAATTTTCGCGATAACCCCGCTCTTCGTCATCAAATTGATTCTCCACGATACTTTCTAATTATTTTGCTTATTTTTAATTATTATAACACGCTTAAATTTCTAGTTATTAAAAATGAAAGTAATAATTTCCATGAGTTTAGAATTTATTTGAAATGTTTACTCGAACTGTTCAACATTATCAATGCATATTGTAAATTAATTAAATTTAATACTCATTTAATTAATATCGATTTCTCTGTCTTAAGAAATTTCTCATTTGACCAACCTTAGTCTTATTCAATTATTTAATTCAGGAATTATAAAACTTGAAAATGAGGAAACAAAATGTAGCTAGCTCGTGAATTTTAATCAATGAAGAATATAGCTAACTAGCGCATTGTCTTTTTTCAGTGAGCGGAAGATTTATCTGCTCGATAGGGCAGAGGATTCATCTGTAATTAAACGGTTTCCATGGAATTTAAACGAAAGCCTTAAAACACTGCGCGTTTTATTAGTCGATGTAGCGGTGCGAATCAAATTTTATCTTTCACATCCGATCAGTCGCGAATTAAAGAGAACTTTGCAGAGAGCTCGGAATGCTGAAAATGATTATTACTTGTCAACAAGATTATGAGCATTTAGTACATATAGAACCAAACACAAGTTATTTAACTACAGTCGCAACAAGATATTTTAAGATCATCAGTGAAGACACTTCGAGAGACTAAAATTAACGCACGCGAATATTTCGAACGATTAGAAATATCACGCTTTTGCTGGCGACGTAGTAGTTCTTGTCGCTTTGGAGTTTCGTAAATATCGAGTTCGATCTCCAAAACAAATTTATAAACAATTCGAAGAACTCGACGAACTAGTCTGTTTTTTGGCCAATGAATTTTCGGCCCTAATTTTATTTCAGGGTTAAATATTTCCTTGAAATAGGCACATTACTCGCGCCTATTTCAAGGAAATATTTAACCCTGAAATAAAATTAGGCCCGAAAATCCACATCGGCCAAACTTTAAACAGCCACTGCCAACTGCAACAGCAGAGTGCAATTCCTAAGTCCTGTATGTATGTACATACATATATATGTAATAAAAATCTACGATGTAAACCGAAAGTTGTTGAAAGTTATACGACATACAAAATATCAACGTTATTCTTATTGGACCTAATGTCACTCGCATTTCACCATTTATGTCAGCGGCATGTCTAGCTTCTTGTTGAAACCCGAGGATATTACAATATCGATATGTGCGATATATATTGCACTTTAAAGCTGTCAAGAAATCCTGGGAAGGTAATACGAAGTAAATATACATTTACTTTCATGACAATCGCAAATCACAATCAAACATATTTTCGACAACATGTCATATTTCTTTCAGAACGATACAAATAAAAAATCATACTAAACTAAATATTCTGATTTGAAACATTATTTTCTAAAAATATTATTTTTTTAAATTGTTTTATAAAAAATATTTTACAGAATCTTTAATAAAATAATAATAAAAATTTTATCTTTCTTTTATAAAAGTGAGAAATTTTTCAGCTTTACTTGTCTATTAACGTTCCAAAAATTAAAGGATGTTCCAATTAAATTGATAAAAATTTTGTTGCAGATAGTCTTTATAATATTTTTGTTTTTTATATATTCGATAATCGATTGTCATAATTAATATATAATGGAACTTCGGAAAATATTATTTATTATATCAAAAATAATGATAAATCTTATACTTTCCTTTCTAAATTTTCTTTCACAAAATAGAAACTTTTAGTTATACAGTATATCCTTATAGATGAATACTTGAAAGATGAATGAGAAATCACGAGATTTTATTATCAAATCGCTTCGACGAAACGAAAAGTTTCGTCTATAGAAAACTTTGTTAATTTACGTATGACGAAAAATCAACCTTACTTTTCGCATAATCTCTTCAGTTCTTAGTTAGAATTAATAATTAGAACAAACTCTTGATCCACCATAAAGAAAAAAATTTCAAATAATCATTTCTTTTTCTCTTTAATTTACATTCAACACCTAGTCAACAGAGAAATACTGACTAGATAAATACAAATTTCATCTTCTCGTAAAATACATTAATTAATTAATTTTATAATTTATAAAGGATAATAATATTGTTGTAAGTAGAAATTAGACCAATAAAAATAAATCAATTAAGAGAAATAATCCTATTTTCGTTCAAAGCGAATCTTGATGCTTAATAATATTTATATGCAAATTTTTGTAAATACATTTTTCAGTTGTATTAATTGCGTCGCATTCAGTTTGTCAGATTTGAAACGCAATCACAAACTAAAATTATATTTATATAATATTAAAATCTCAAATTAAATCGATCAATTTAATAATTATTAATTTAATAATGATGCTAATAAGTATATCTTAAAAATTATTTAATTTCTTTAAATAATGACGTTCTCTCACTAATTACTGATTATTACAATAAATATTTCTATATACCTTGATAATTAAATAGATAATTAAATGACGTCCGCCCCAGATTCAAACCTCAGCTGAGATAATATTTTTCGAAATAAGTTCTTTGCAATGCTTTAAGATGGTTATTAGCATCTTTAAATAGTATATTTATCATTAATAAATTAATAATCAATTTACTAACTTGAGATATTAATATTTCAGCTTCAGTTTACGATGGTGTTTCAAGTCCGACATACCAAATCAGCATGCAGTTTATAAAATTAAAAAATATATTTACAAAAATTTGCTTATAAATATTATTAAGCATCAAGATTAATTTCAATCGAAAATAGAATTATTTAATAATATAAAGGATTTTAATAATATAAAGTGTAACTTTTAGAAATTTTTTAATATGTTCATGATTTTCATGAGTTTAGAGTTATTTTAAAAGAATTTGATTTTATTCAGCCCTTAAATCTGAATTTTTGAAAAATTTTAATATTCATTTAGCGACATCGCAAATTGACGATGCAGAGACAAGTTTGAATCAGAAACTTTATCAAGTCATGCGTGAGAAAATAAACATTTCTATGAAGTGACATTCATACTTCTTTGATAGTATTTTAGTTAGCAAAACTAAGTGATTTTGATATCGGTGAATGTCGGTGCTAGATATTCAACGATGTTTACAAGCGTGAATTTTCTAACGTAAAATCATAATATTTTCCATAGAAGTGAAAAAACATAAAAAAATAAAAATGTGTAACAGTTAGGTCGTAAATATTTTGAGAGAAAACAGAATAATAAAATAAATTTTTAAATGATTTTTTTCAAAAAGATATTAGAAATTAATATTTTTAATAAAAAAAGAATTATAAATCATTTTTCATTATCTATAAAAATAACTTATATTGAATTTTTAAACTTTATCTTTAGAAAAAAAACAATTTAGCTACGTTTGTATTTAATCGACGTACTGACCACGAAACATGTTGAATTCGCAGTTGGATTAATGCAAAAGGTAGCAGATGGTAGAACGTCGACTATGACCTCTTGGCATCCTACTGAACCACGCGCTCGGGGGCAGACTATTTGGAAGATCGCCAACAACGCGTTTATTATCGTAAATTATCGTAAAATCGTGCGTACATCGAGTTAGACATCGTGCCAGTTAACGTCGCAGTGTTTAGGTTCAATGATTCGTCAAAATAATATTTGTTTCATGATTGTAAATAACAGTACAAATGACAAAATATTATAAATTGTGTTACAAAGACAATAAGAGATTAATGACATATTTACTGTTATTTCACTGCATATCACAATAATTGGTTAAGAAATGACACAATGATAGAAATAACAACCAATATTAATATTAGAAAATTGAATTTAGTATTTATAGGAAAATGGACAATGTCGATAATAATGAAATTATTAGGCGATGCATTATCGATGATATTTGTTTTATCAAATTATTAATATTATCTAATTGTTGTTAATGCATTATGGAATAATAATTAAAATGAGAGAACGTAGAATAAGGTTGTATTTTAAAAAATAATAGTAAATAATCTTTCACAGCGACAAACATCGCGATAAAAATGTATAAAAACAGATCAAAAATACATTTATTGATAACTTCCATTGTGCAATTTGATAAAAAGTCGAGACAAATCCAAATAAGTAGCTTTTATCGTATAAAAACGTAAGGTAAATAGCAGACACATATCATTGATGAAATGCTCGAGTAATACGAAAAGAAATTTTTTCGATATCAAGAGAGAACATGAAACATGATCATAGTTTCACGTAGAATAGCAAGATAAAACAAGTAAGCTGGACTGACAATGAGCAAAAAATAAAAGAAAAAAAATGTACAATGGAACGATGCGGGAGAGGCAAAAGGAAGTATTTCGGAAGTTGCAACATAATTTGCAAGAGTAACTTTGTAAATCCCGTTATTTTCATTAATTATGCCACTTTTCCTGAAAACACTGTTGTTCCTCAAATTTATCGAGAGATAAAGCTTAAAGTTGCAACTTTCTATTAATTAGAGAATTCAAACGAGGCAAAAAAGTAAAAATACATTGCACAATATATGTATTAATTAAAAAATTGTTTGTTAACGATTAACTTAATCATTAGCCGGTTTATCTTTGAAATTGATCAACGTAAGCGTATCAAATCACTAAGAAAAATATCAGGTTGAAAATGAATGAATCCGAAAATTCTGATTCGATTATATAGATTAGAATTTCGGTTATCTTCACTGGAATGGTAATAAATTTAAAATTCGTCCATTTTCAATTCCAATTAATTCAACTAGATGTATGAAAAGTACCAGAAATTTTTCAGTTACAATAGCTTAACATCTCAGTAAAATTTAAGAATAGACACAAAAAACTGGATCTTATAGCAAAAAATGCACGCCATAGTGATTTCGTGACGTTCTGTCACTTATCACATCTTTAGTTGCGCGTCACTGACATCTGGTTATCGAAGATAATCAGATCCGTTTTAGCGCCAAACAGCGCATAAAGGCTTGAAGATGAAATGTGTTTACATACGATTAGTACGGCAATATTATCAACACAATCATCTCGCGGTTTACACTTGAATAACCGAAAATATCAGTTAAATATCACCTAATAAGATTTTCAAAGAAACTTTAACAATATCGTCGCTTTTCGTGCTTCTGTATTTCGCAAAAAAATTTATATCAAATATTTTAGCACTTCAATAAATCTCCAAATAATACACTCGTTCTCTATATATCGATAGTAACTAATATGTATATATCGCAACTATTAAAATGTGGTGTAACTTTACCATTAATATATGTTTGCTTAATTCGCTGCTTGGATTTGCGACAGCAATATATACAGCACATCTTATATTTTAAAGCGTGCACATGGAAGCTAAAGTGACTTCCCAATATACATGCAGAAAGCATCTAAATCGCGAGCGAAAAATTCTACGACAGACTTTGCTTCATCTCCGTCAATCCTCTTTTCGACAATCTTTCGCCCGTTTCTGAGACACAGAAAATTGGCTAATCTTTTTACATTTAGAAAATCCGTATAAGATGTTTCTTTGACAACGAAGATTTCGTAACCCATTTTCCGTTTCACAGTTTTCCTTCTCGCTACTTGCGACAGATTCAGTCTGCAATAGCATAAAATTCCGAGAAATAAATACATCATATCCTTGAATTTCCATCTTGTATTGTTTCTTTCTTGATGTTAAGATGTGACCAATTTAATTCTCGTGAATTCTCAAACAACGATCACATGCACACACAGACATACATATATAAGATGATCCATTTTAATCTTAACTCCAAATTCGTATGAGAGATGTCACCATTATATATTCTCCTTTATATCACAGAACTTTATTTGGAATATTTGTTTTTTTCAAATATTATTTGCCTATTAAGATTAAAATCAATCATTCTTTATAAAAATGTGTGTGTGTGTGTGTGTGTGTGTGTGTGTGTGTATATTCTGTTGCGAAAATTCCATTCTGTGAGCAGTTCGTTGTCTGAGAAGTCAAATTTAAATTTTCCGTCGCTTCTCTCGAAAGTACTTAACTTTCGCGAGAATTTACTTCGCTTGAAGAGCTTCGGCTTCGAGAAATTCTGGTGAGCTTATCGCATCTTTGCTAAAACGCCACTTTCTCGAAACGCACGTTTAACGCATTCGTGCGCTACACGGGTCACAAAATCACGTTTCACAAAGGAAATCTTCCGGTGTGCTCCTCATACCGGATATCGCTTTTGAAACTCTCTGACTGTTGGAGTCGCGATATTCTCGCGTCTTTCTGACGACTCTCGCATTCGAAGTCGTAACTCGAATTGGTTGCTTCGGATTTCCTGTGATGTTCGTTGTTGTTGAAAGAGGATAATTTTCTGCACACAGATTGCAATTAACATGAGAAACAAAAGTCCTGTTAGCAGCTCTCCAACGCTTTTCATTCGCAAACTCATCGGTTAAACACATGGGATCCGCGATATCTCTTTGATAATTTTTATTATCTCTAATCAATGACGTCCCACGAAATTTCTTCGCGTCAAACGATTGATAGTTCAATTTTGGTACAGTCTTAACAGCGTATTTTGAAATCGCAAAATCTACGTCTGCAGATCTCGATGATTCCGATATTCCATCGGTGACAACGATAGGAACGATCGTGATCTTTTCTTTTGCCCTCGGTAAATGCAAATATTGCGCTTTTCTGAATTCTGTCGTTGTCAAATCTGCTTCATCTCTTTTGAATCCAGAAAATCTCGGTATATTTTCTGCAATCAGTCGAGAGTCAACTTTTTGAACGCAAAAATCGCGCTTGCTCACCGCATCAGCAAGCTCATCTCGTTTATTAGTATCATGGGAGCATATCTTCGCAGGAGACTCGATCTTCGCTACTTCTCTTGAAGAATCAGCGCGCACTTGTTGCACAAAAGTACTGGACACCTTAGATAAGACATTACTTGAAGATGTCGTCGATGAAGCAGTCGCTAAACGTGAATGCTGAATAGGACTAACGGCTCTGCTAGTGTAACGCTTTTCAATAGTGGCACGAAATTCTTCTGTATTCACACTGACGACACGAATCTGAGGAATGCCAGCTGACGCAGATACTGCTCCTAGTACTTGACAATTGGGATCTACATCAGGATTGATCAATTTTAATAATGAGGATATTCGATCGTCTTTGGCGATGCGTTCATCGGTTTCAGGTAGGATGCTTTTGTGGTAATTACTACCGCGACTGGCGAATTCCGTTTCAACGACCATTGAATCTCGATTGCCTGAGGAAATCTCGAAAGGTTCGTCCGACCGTTTATTCGCTGTTCCCTCGTTCACAGTGGACCAATTGTTATCGATCACTTCCACAATGGACACCGAAGATTTTCGTCTTCGAATCTCAAAAGAATTGCTAGTAGATGTCTGCAAATCTTTCAAAGTCCGATTGAGATATTGATGCGAATTGTACTCTGTTCTGTTAAAGACATTTGAAGGATTTGTATTGACCATTTCGCGAGCGTACCAACCGTCCGATACAGAAGTGGCTCTGTCCATTACAGTTTTAGACTTGTGAAAGGGTTGAAAATTGCTATTGGAAACACATTCGTTACGAGAGCGGTCTAGAACATTTTCTCCGTAAAACGTATGGCTATTGGTCGTCGGGAAATAAGATATGCTATTATTGACCCGATAAGAAGATCGAGAACCATCGAAGTTTTCGAGTGGGTGAGAGGGATTGCGAATAGCAAAATTTAACGCCTCCTGTTGACGATTCGAGTCGTTTTCATTTAACCAGCTGGTACGAGAACTTCTTGGAGTCAGTTTACCGACCACGGAGAAAGTCGAAGTCGGTGAGGTTTTATCGACGAGAGCGGATCGATTTTTGATACCAGAGCTGATTGCGGTTTGGCGCAGATACATCTGACCGCGTTCAGGAAAATAATTGGACACATTTGATGACAGCACAGATTGGCCGATGAATGTCTCTGATTGATCCAAACGACAGGAGATGCCAAGGTCAAAGCTTGTACAGCTCAGACCCAATGTCCGAGCTTTCCCGATAATCTGACTATATTGATATCGAAGTGGACCCAATTCATGATCTATTTTCAGTAACGTCTCTACATCTGTGGTTACTCGATGATGTCTCTTTGATTTGCCAGAATCATATGGTAAAGCAAGAGGGTCGGAAAAATTCGGTGGAAAGTAGACCGACTTGATGGAAGAATATGGATTCCTAGCGATGTCAACGAGGTTGTCGTTTGTCACATTGGCAGCACCCTCGTCATTGACGAATGTCGAAATTACGTCTTGTTGTGGATCCCAATTCATTGCGCGACGGTTATTTTTCGTTTCGTGAAGTTTCACTTCCGTTATGAGCTCTTCTGACCTCCCATCATTAATCATCGTCGTATCCTACACAAAAAATGAAGTATCGTGATCGTGGAAAAAATGATCAATTTATCCCTTTCTTCTACAACCTTTTATATTTTATTTATCTTAATAAAGTTATTACGTAATTCGTAAAATATTTCCAAAAAACAAAAAGAAAAATTATACAAATAGTTAAATAAATCTTCATGTGACTTTTCATAATTTTCCATTGTAAACAAATTTCATTGTAAAGAAGCTTTAGTTGTACACAAAAAATGATTTGATATCCAAAGTATCCAAAAATTTAGATATAAATCCAAAAATAATTTTGTCGAGTTATCAAAATAATTATGTAAGAATCCTAAGCACAATACTGCAAAAGGCAGTATTTTGACTAGCAATCAATTTGAACATCCTACATAATTATTTTGAGGATTCAAAAAATTATTTTCAGATCTGTATTTAGTTAAATTTTTAGATACTTGAGCAAAATCATTCTTTCTGTGTATTTAAATCATTGACAGTAAACATCCATAAACGTACGCAAAATATCGGCAATTTCGTCCTCGACATAAGTCGTTTCGTCTCGTATCGTCGATCACGAAAATTGGTCGTCGCGCCAGTCATTAACGAGGCCGTCGAAGGATAAGAAGAGATAAGCGGCGCCATCCTCTTGATAATCATAGACATTTTCTTTTTACGCGCGGATGACGATGCGGACGTCATCGCGACATCAGTAGCTGTAAAATCTGTGGAAACGCTACTCGAAATTTCGCTCTTCATGATTGGCAGGGATTTCGACTGTGCCAAATTCTCAGACATCAAAATAAGATTATCACGAACGTACGTGGTTTTTTGGGTTAACCTGTTCTCCGTAAATTTATGCAGGGGATCGGAAATAACTTCTCTCTTTATCGCAGATAAGTTTCCATCAAGTGCGGAACGTTTGCTTAAGGAAGTGCTTTTCTCCTTGAGGTAAATGCAAAGCGATTCTTTTGCTTGTGCTCCGTGAATTTGGTTGCCGCTGCGTTTTGAAAGAACTCTGCCTTCGCTAGACGTTTCATAATCTTCCTCTATATAAAACGGGATAATTTAAACGCCACAAAATTATTATGAATATTGTTTTAAAGATGCTTAAATTTCAAATATATCAATTGAAAATACTTATGAAACACACGTTATGAAACGTTACATTATAAAATAAATTTTGAAAAAGAAGATATCTATAATAATTTTATAAAAATACATTTCATGAAAACTTTATAGAAAATGTAATAAGGAATATTAAAATAATAAAATAGTAGGATGTAATAAAATACAGTAAAAATAAAATAGACTTGTTTCATCTTTCTAATTTTAATCAGAATTCAATAGAATAGTGTTACATCATGTTTTTAAGAACTTGAGCTAATTAATCTAATCCTAATTTTCTAAATTTTTTAATATTAACTTCAAGTAAAAAAAGTATTAAAGATAGAACATTTGCGTTGCGTTAATTATTTAGTTTTAAAGTTATATTAGTATATGAATTTCAGATATAATTCTAATAGTTCTAAGATTAATAGCTCTTCCAAACCAACCGTCCGTATCGGATGCGCAAGTGGTTATGAAACTTGACACTGGTGGGACCGATCTTTCCGGTTCGTCCAGCTCGTCTCGTATCGTGTTGATGGGAAAGGGTGATACGAACGGGACGGCGGAGACTTCAGCATGTCCCTGGCAATCTATGCAACTGGCCTTCGTGTCGCGTGACATTGTCATAACAGAAGGTTAGCTACAAGCCGTCTTGCATTCTCGGTGGACTTCGCCGTTTCGCGAACGTGCGATGGTGCAATCGTCACTAACAGATAACGCGATGATACGATGCACTTCGGTGTTCACGCGGTGCGTATAATTTCGCGAAACTGGAAGAGACGTGTCGGCCGAAGTTGCCGAAAGAAGTTGAACGAACAGACATTAGCCCGTGACAAGCGAGATGACATCGGTTACGATTGCCAAAATGCGAAATGACATTTAATATCTTGACATACATGAGAAATTCTATTTCTATATATTTTAAATATATTTTTATAAAATTTTCGTGCAACATCGACATAGTATATATATTTGTCGTTTGCATACATTTGCATTCATTTACGATTTCGATCTCGCGCTTGAATACAATTGCGATATATTCTTCATTTTCGTTAGTTCTATATTTTGCGATTTTACATCGTGAATATAGAGATAACTTTTATTACATCGGAAAATGCAGACGCACCTCCATTGTACTACTTTTTTTGCAAAAATAGCGAGTGTCGGTTTTAGTACATATATTGAGAACTGTCGCCTGTATATATCTATGACAATAAACCTAGTGGATTTCAAATGGGAGGCTCTTTTTTTGTAACCTAGGCTAACCCGTTGCAACCCAGTGCGATCAATAGTTTCTGAATTGTCAAAAGTAACGAGATCAAACTGCAACGGTACAAAGCCGCGAGCGTTGCACTCAATATCGCGATTATATGTAACAAAATAAAGTAGATATTCTGGTGATGGAGTTAAAAAATAGTTACACTAAATTCGCAATCGAAATAGAAAACATATACTTTCGGATATAATAAAAATAAATATCATTTTGCAAATTGAAAATGACCGTGCAAGAACATTTACCTCTTCATCATAAAATAAAATATTATTTATACTCTAAGTACAATATATATTACAAAATACTCATACAAAAATATTTAAGATTTACTAAAAGTCAATGTATTCTAAATATAATTTATATACGTGTTATATATTTAAATTAAGCAAACTGAATTTACGAAAGAAGCAATTAAAACATACTAAATAACTTTATTATCAAGAGAAATTCAACTGTAAAACTGATAAATTTTTACCATTGGTAATATAAGTTACGTATGATGTAAGGAAAAAAAAGAGAAAGAGAGAGAATATAATCAGCGAAGGAAAGAGACTTATTATATCCATGGGAAACTCAATATGTAAGATAAAGGGAGAGAAAATATGTTAAGTAACTCTAGTGAGTAACTCTTATGACCACGAAACATGGGCGAACAAGTTTTGGCTGATATCCCAGTGTATGCCGATACTTGGCGAAAGTATAAGATCATTTCAATAATTTCGCGCCAATTTCGATTGATGTATAATATAAGAACCATTTGTCGTAAAGCAACCTAATTTTCATAAAAGGCACTCATTCTAATCAGTATACATAGTAGAACTGGACACAAACATCAAATTGCGTAACGTATGCTAATTCGAAGCATTTCTAGCCGACTACAATTTGCATAATAATCGAGGGCCATCCGAACAGCGATTCTCGTCGGACCAGAGCTGTTTAAGTAATTAGTAAATAAATTGATCTGCAGATGCTATTATTATATAATTTATACGTTAAACCAGAAATTCTTATAAGACATTTAATTTCGAGTTATGTTCGCGATATTTTTTCCAGCCTCAAGTAGAATATTTTAGGCTTTATTTAAAAACGAGTCCTACTACTCTGCATCTCATAATTTTTATTAGCTCATATCTGCCTCTCTACATTTATGCTATGGCGAATTTAGCGATCCTACACAAGTTACGACATTCTACTAGACTTGTAAATATGCTATTTCTTGTTGATGATAATGATGCGGATTCACGTATCGAGTTTCTGAAGTTTCGTCAAATATTTATTGCTAATCGTGGTCGCATTTTCAATGGATATTCATATAAATGAAAAATATTTCGCTCGAAAAATATTTTGCATCACTGTTTGTTCTTACAACTCCGTTTTCTCTCATAATATAGTATACTTGCCATAAGATAGGTTGAAATCAAAGTTCGTAATGTTATGGACTTCAAAATTCAAACAGCTGTAACTTTATTAAAAATAAACAAAATTTAAATTCAAAGAAATTATTTTAAAGCTTTAAAATTTCTTCTTTTGAAAAATGTAAATGTAGATATTTTTATATGCATATATTTTGAATTTCTATGAGTTTAATAATTTTTACATAGAAATTTTTATATAGAAAACTACGAACTTGACCAAATGGGAAATTTTTTTCTCATTTTGTGAGTTTGATAGACACACACATGATATAAAAATAAATGAAATAGCGTTACAAATTTTTGTTCCAATTTAATATTAGTTTTCGGAATGCAGAATATCTTATTTAGCAAAAAAAGCTAACTCGTTTTTTTAAAAGCCGTCTTTGTGAAATATAGGAACGTTTAACTTGTCTCGAGTTTAGATATAATTTACCGTAGCATATATATGGGAATGACATAAGAAAATACTTACAAGCAAAGCTTAAAAGTTATTTTTAAAAATTACGAAAAAAAGATGAAATACTTTTACAAAATTTTATTAGACTACTATAATTTATTTTTACGCTATTTTTAATTGTATCTTTTCGAACTGCGAACTGAGTAATAAAACGAACGACGAATTCATTACATAATTTTTCATGAAGATTAATTTGCATAATTCTCATACCGTGAACTTCGAATGCGATCGTAACAAAAAACACTTATATGCAATTTCGAAATAATTCTTCTCTCAAGAAAGAAACGAACGGTAACAAACCGGCTCAATTGCACGCGTTAGGTAACGTTTACCTTCCATTTTACGTTCTTCTTATTTTTGAATACGAGCAGAACCGAAAACTAGAGTTTACACAATGACACAACAGAATTATCAATCTTTTCTTTGAGAGCATATATATGTATACTTCATGCTTTCTGTTTTTCTCAAGAAAATGTTTATCGATACTCCTTTCTTTGATGGAGAAGTCCTCTTTATCGATTATCACGACAGATTTACAATAATCGCTTGTGATAGCGTGAAATTCGATGCATTTGAGAAAAATAAATTCATATAAAGTTTCATGTCCTTGAATAAATACATATACATTACACCTCATTGTTAGTAATGTTACATTAGAAGCGATAATATCTTTTTTAGTAATAGCTTTTCAAAATAAACTAAAAGAGAGAAAGAAAGAGTGTCAATCATTTATAGATATATAATATATAGTTAAAAAAAGAAAAAGTTATATAACATTAGTATAATACCTAAATAAATATAATATAAAGTTAAAAAATATTAGAGAATTATAAAACTGCAGAAAAATAGATTATAATTCTGATTCATTTTATTTTACGTGCACTATACTGATTTATTATTACTCTGCTATTCGTATTATGTTCAAGGAATTTATCGAAGAATATCGTACCCTCGAGAGTGATCTCGATTGTTCGATTTCATCGATATGTGTTCGATCGAGAATACGATGCAGAATTATGGCTATGGGTCTCCTGCGATATTCAAGAACCACCTACATGTTATGTAATCGATTGATTGCGGATGAAATATTCGTTCCGCGATTCAATGAGGCCGCGTGAATCGAATACTATTGCCCTAGCCAGCACTGTATTCGCGCAATCGTAATGCCGAAACTTGTCCTTTCGTGATTGTTAATCAAAATGGTCAGCAACAATAAATTTTCATATTCATGAGCTTCGACTATTACGTTATGCATTCTATTGTTAATGCATCCACGATTCTGATCGGCCGATGCTAAAAGAATAATTCAATCCCTTTCAACCCTATAACATCAATCGACATTGTGTCTATATATATTTCATGTAGATATGTCAATTCCCAAATAGCACAGTAGCACTTGCAAAGCGCTAAAAAATCATTATGTGCGTTTTTTTAGCGCACTGTTAACGCTTTGTAAGCGCTTTATGCTATTTAGGTTTGTACAAAAAATTAGCAAATAATACATAAATAAATTTCTATTTCATTAAAATCAGATTGAAATATACGAAATGTAAAATATGTAAACATATCTAGCTATTGTAAACGTATGATATAATATAATATCTATTATGTTATTTTAGATATTACTACAAATTATATATTCGATATTTGTATCGAGAATGTTTCAAGCAGGGAAGAGTGGAAGAATTGAGAACATGGGATAAACATGGATAATACTTTGCATTAGAGTAGTGATAACCTCTCATTTCTCGTATTCAGTAATAATTCGATATATGCTTAGTGTCGTATTATAACATGTGATTATAGAACGCACATACACGCTATAAGATAAATATTATTTTCGATGATTTAATGTAGGGGAGAACGGGGTAATTTTGCGAATATCTTAGGGAAAATTTAAGTATAGCCGGCAATTATTTATTAATTATTGTAGAAATTTTATTGACTTTAAACTACAATAATTAACATTTGTATACTACATATTAATATAAACTGTATAAATTATATATATATATATATAAAGATTTTTATTAACTGATATTTGCTACTTTTATTCAACTTTTCCCTTAAATGTTCAATTCTCTCATATTTCTCCATTCAAATAATAAATTTGACGAATGCAAAATACATAAGATCTTATTTTGAAGTATCGATGCTTCAACTGCTATAGGTAATCAATTATCTAAAACGCAAATAAAAAACTAGAAAAACAAATTCGTTAGACTCAGAGTGTGATCCGATATACACTGCCAGTACTGGCAGTACTGAAAAATTATTCTGCTATTACTACGCAGCGCGCTGCGACAGCGTTCCCTCAATGACGTCATAAATGATAGCCATATTGCCACTGCGACTACTGCGGCTTTCGAGGTGAGGCAGTTACAATGCAATATGGCGCCGTTTAAAGAAGCACAACGTGTCGAAATAATCCAGAAAATAAAAAAATATATATATTATATTAACTGCAAAAGATGCACATATATTCATTTTATCGAAAATAACTTTTAAATTCCACATCTAAATATTCATTAACTGATGTGTCCATAGTTTTTAACACGAAGTCAAACTGCTTGAATTGGTAATTCCATAATTAGTTCATCTTCCTTGAAAAACTTATCGCTGTTGTTTCATTCAAAATTTATTGACAATTTAGTAGTTTATTCATATCTATTTACACTACTACAGCCATTCTGGCTGCGGCAATATACTGTTAAGATGTCATGATGATTGCAATAAAAAGGAAACACACTCTCAAATGACAGATCATAAATATAGGTGATTCCAACAATTTCCCATTGACGGTTACATTTGTAATTAATGATGTGCGCACATTTTTATGATTCTTTAATGAATTATATATATCTGAATTATATCTTTATATAAATTACTATCAAAGTAATTTAAATGTATCATAAATGTCATAACTGCAATATTTCTCTTTTTAATTATTTAAAAACGTCGAAATTCAATTACCTACGGCTAATGCATCGAAGTCGTATTGCTCAAAGATGCAGCAGAATTTATATTTAGTAGAAGAAAGAACATTGTTTTCTCTGAAATAAATTACTAAAAATTTTTCGACGAAAAGTACCTCAAGTACCTTGCTTTCGTTCTCCTAGATAACGAGTTTACTTTAAGACACTGAAGCTACCGAGATAAAATAGAGGAGCAATAATCCGCATTAAAGAGCTAAATCGATTGAGCCATCGACAATTGATTGGTGTCAAACTTTGCCAGAATTTCCGTAGGAAATCAGGGGGCGGTTTGAGAGAGAAGGCAGCATAGGAATAGGACGCCCCTTTTATAATCCTGGTATTTTTCCATAATAACACGTTTCCTCTTTCCTTCGTCTCCTAAGCGATTTGCGATTTGCAGCATCCAAAGTAGGCTACGTAGAAATCTGATCGCCGCGCGAAAAGAAGGGAGATTTTATTATATAAAAGTAATCACAATCGTAAAATAATATTTCGTTGCCATTACTCGCGGAATATCCTTATTTCTTTTTCAATACGAAATGAACTTCTCAAAGTAATGACAAATGAGTATTGACGTAGTCTAGTAAAAAAATTAATGAGAAGAATTAATGCACTATTTACATCATATAAATATACGAAAAGAATGGTTTTGCTGAAGTATCTAATTATAGATACAAATTTGAAAATAATTTTATTAAACCATTAAAATAATTATGACTTAAATGTTATTTATAATGTAACAGAAAATTTTAATATTCTAGCAATTAGTTTAGTGTAGTTTATATATATGTATGTCTTATGTAGTTTTATATATATATATATATATATGTATATATATTTTTATGTTATAAACAAAATTATCTTCAGATCTGTATCTAGCTAAATTTTTTAATATTTTAGATCGAATTTTAGAATATTTCTTTCTGTGTAATAATAAAAAAAACATTAAAATAACCTCTTAATATAGCAGACATCATTAACATTAACAGATTATCTATAACCAAGTCAAGAGTGATTTATTATATTCTTTCTATAAATTAAAATAAATTGATTCTAAACCAGTATTTTATTTCGACGCTTTAGACAACCGATCTCTAAGCTGACATTTTCGTTCCATCGTCTACACTCATCGCACAGTTCGTAAAAAAATAACACATCTTCGTCGAGCGATGTCTCGGATATTTAATTACTTCCTTTTACAAAAATTCCACATGCCGGCAAACGATCCGCAAATGCCGAATATTCGTATGTCAGCACGTACAAACGTGGTGAGATGACACTTGATGGTCACGTTATAATACAATTTACATCTGCAGCATACTCGTTGTACAATTTAAATAAAGCGCATCTTCGTGGACATGTCATGAATATAAAGTACTTCTTGAAAATCGGCATTGAAAATCTGCAGACTGCAGAGGAATATGTATTTTCGTTGAGACAATTCTTAAGATGAAAATCTACATGGTTACAAAATTCCGAACTTGTTCCACGACATGTAAATTTATGTCGCACTACGAAACGAAAATGATTTATACCGAATTATAGAATAAGAAAATTTAACGTGAATGACTTTTTTAAAACAGCCAGTTACTTCACAACTATTTTGCCAAAAAGAAACGTTCTCAATCTCTGTCAAGTAAGATATTATAAATTTTTATTCACCAATGCAAAATTGAGACTTATGTCTCAATTGAGACTATAAAAAATAAATCGCAATTAGTATTAATTTCTCATTAAAGGATAACTTATTAATATTTTTCTGTGATATTTTGCAACGTCGCATCTGTCGTGTTGCAATATGATAATAAATGCAGAATATAGCACCAATAAATATTTTAGGAAGACGCCGATAATATTTTCGGTTGCATGCAGGAATCAAATAATTTATATTCCGATTATATTGCGATTCGAATCGCAAGATGTGATCATTATCAAAATAGATAATATCTTAAATTT
>NW_017259583.1:3825671-3827393 GCF_001594045.1 Atta colombica | reverse complement strand
TTTTGGAAATTTGTATGTAAAGGAAATGATTAGAACTTCGAAAATATGTAAATCAGATATCGTTCTGTATATATAAAATCTGTATATATAAAATCTGTATATATAAAACATCAAATTGTTTAAGTTAAAATGATCCAACTTGTCATAAAAACAAGCATTTTAATATTTTTTTTATTGTTAGTGCATAAAGGCAGTTATTTATTGTCGTATCTACGTACTATATCTATTTAAGTACAAATATTATTTAAGTATAAAATTCTCTACAAAGAAGAAAAAAATTATAAAATAATAAATATGTGTGCGTGCGCGCGCGCGCGCGCGCGCGCGCGTGTGTGTGTGTGTGTGTGTGTAGAAAAAAAGCTACTCTATATTTTAGAATTTTTCAAATCAAAATTCTTTTAGGATTTTAAATGAAATATTTTAGATTCAATCTTATTAAAATGGGACATTTAGCAGCTTCAATTAGGACTAATAATCATACCTCACGATATATAAAATCTACAGAAAAAGAATGGAAAAGAACAGAAGAATTTGTTAAAGTATTTTAAAAGGTTTAATTAAATACAAATCTGAAAAAATTTTGTTTAGATTCAAATGAATTAAAATAATTATGCAAAACATTCAAACTTGTTTGCTAGAATATTAAAATTTTTTGCTGCATTGTTATCAATGCATTTTAAATAAATTTTTGATGATTCAACACAATTATTTTCAGATCTATATTTGGCTAAATTTTTAGATATTTTAGCAAAATCATTCTTTTTGTATATAAAAAGAAAAAAAATTATCTTTAATACATCTTATTATATAATATATGTATATACATTCATTATGTAATATATGAATATACATTCATTAAAAATTATATCAGTCCCTTGCCGCAGATCCGTCATTACGTTACCACATCGATCGATCCTAATTTTGGACGTTGGACTGTCTTGCACGCCAATTGGTAAAAGTAAGCCCTTTTAGCAAAAAAAAGAATTGAACGAGGAAACAGATGATGTTATATCAATATACACACCGGTGTAGACAATTACGCACGTAACAACCGCGTAATAATGCGGAATCGAACCCGTTTTGAGAGCAAGTTTGCGACGGCTCTGACCGTTACGTCAGATCGGAGAATCGGATGGACCAACCGACCAGCCAGAAAAAATAATCCGGAGGTGCGCGGATCGCGGAGCAGGGCGTGTTCCTTGTCGTTTCAGTGAAAGTAATCGCATACATCCCGAACCGGGCATTTCGTATAAAAACGCTGACCGACCGGACTTATGGTACACTCGATCCAAAACTACCACGAGAAACAATGAAGTGCTTCGCGGTAAGTCAAAGGAATTTCTTATGCATACGCATAAGTCGGTATACTAAGGCATTTATTCATTATCGTACTCTAAATTTCTTGGAGTGAAATTCATTTCAAAAGAAAGTAATCTCACTCTTTTTTTTTGGAGTAAATCTCATTCCAAAAGTGAAATCTCACCCCAAAAAAATGAAAATCTGTCTCTCTTATTCAAGAGTGCAAATTTTTCATTCTTTTTTAATAGTGGAAATATTTTAAACCTTTTGGAGTGAGATTTTATTCCAAGAAATTTAGAGAGTACATGTATCCTCTTTAATAATATTTTCTATTGCTATTTAGTTGATTCAGAATTGCTAAATGCTCGCTTTATCATTATGAATGAAATTGCGTTAAAATTATATAATCTATATATATATATA
>NW_017259583.1:3813978-3825053 GCF_001594045.1 Atta colombica | reverse complement strand
TCTATATATATATATATATATTTCTAAAAGATCTATATTATAAAGATATTAAATTATCTAATTATATTAATTAATTAACACAAATAATTAAATACATATACGTAATTTGATTCAATTGATAATGAAATTTAACGAAAATGTAATCTATTGAAATTTGTTCAATTCAAACGCTGCCTCTGATTTCAAAAAGTTTTTTCATGCTTTAAAAACTATATTAATCTATTCTTTTTCTTTTTTAAAATTGTGCAGATTCTGCTGTTGGCAACCGCCGTGTTGGCGGCCGAGAAGTCGGGAGACGCGAAGAATCACGACAAACGGAGTGTGGCGGGTGATCATGGTTACGGTCTAAGCGGTATCACGAGCTACGGTTTAGGCGGTATCTCAGGTTACGGTTTAGGTGGTATCTCAGGTTATGGTTTAGGCGGTATCTCGAACTATGGTCTAGGATACGGTCTAGGAGGATACTCGACTGGACTCGGCACAAAAGTACTCGGGTCGGGTCTCTCAGGAATTACCCTGGGTAACAACCTCGCTTCCGCCTATGCTTCTGGATTAGGATATGGTCTAGGAGGTTCTTACGGAGGATACTACGGAGGTTATAGTAGCCCTTCTTATCTCATCGGTGCTGGTCACGCCACCGGATTCAATGCATTACCCAGCTTGGCGCATGCTAAAACTGAACGCATCACCGGTCTTACTGTGCACCGCGAAGTCCAAGTGCCAGTTCCGGTGCCACAAGCAATTCCAGTCGAAGTACCCAAAGCCGTACCCGTCCCACATCCCGTACCTTACAAAGTAGACCGTCCCTACCCCGTTCCAGTAGCGCAACCAGTACCTGTCCCTGTCACTCGACATGTACCCCTAAAGGTTGACCGTCCCTATGCCGTTCCAGTAGTGCGACGCGTCGAAGTACGCGTACCACAACCGATACCGATTCCAGTATCGCAGCCGGTACCCGTTACAATCCCCGTCACGAAACACGTGCCAGTTTCCGTGCCATCTACCATCGCATCATCGACTATTGGCTTCGCATCTGGAATTGCGCCCACTGAATACGTCGGCTTAGGATCCGGCAGTCTGGGATCCATTTCGGGTACGACTCTGGGTACCGGACTGACTACCGGTTATCTCGCCAATGGCTTGGACAGCGGCGTCATCTCAAGCGGTTTCTCCAGCGGTCTCGCCACTAATGGTGTGGAACATATTGGACTTAGCAGCGGCGTGGAGCATGTTGGACTCAGCAACATACACCCAACTGGGTACACCGGCATTGTACACCCAACTGGGTACACCGGCACATTTGGATCTACCGGCACGTTTGTGGCGTCTCACGATGCTCTCAATGCCGAATATCCATTGAAGAAGTGGTAAACTCAATTCGACAACTCGATTGGACGTGTGTCTTTTAAAGCGCTTCTCGGGCGTAATTTACGGATCGAACGTGCACAAATACCAATTGTGTTATGTACGTTGTCGAATAAATTTATTTTTATACACATTATCTCACACGATTGTCATTTAACTGTATTATGTGCAGTTATGCAATTACAACGGCTTTCTTTTACTTTGAAATAACCATTCAGATCCTCAATATTCTTTAACGTTTACAATATTCTTTTACATCTTTTTGTTAAATAATTTTGCCAGAGATCTGAACAATTATCTTCTTTACACAATTTCTCTTATCTCTCAATATGTTTTTGATGTAAGTTTGTTTTATTTTCTGAAACAAACTCCGGTCCGCACTTCTCTAGTCTAATTATAATTTAGATATACCTTTTGTAAATCTCATTGAAAATAAAATTTAAAAAAAAATAAAAAAAAGAGTATTTAAAAAATGTCCTGTGTAATAAAATGGGAAAGGAAGAATATTGTATTGAATAATCTAAGAATAACATTATATACAACAGTACGAAATGTAAGAGCAAAGTCCGAGTAAAAATTATTATTAAAAATTTCAAGGAGCTGCCTATCAAAAGTTCGTGATATTTCTGTAAAAATGTCTATAAAAATTTTTTTTCAATAAGAATCTTATTGGACTGTGTTTATATGAATACACAACCAATAGGGAAAAAGCCTAGAACGATCAAAGCTAAATCTTTGGTGCTTGAATAATTCTGAAATAATTAATGCTTAAATAATTAATGCTAAAATTTTAATCCTTAAATAAACTGTGTATGTGTGTGCGTGTGCGTGCACGCGCGCGCGCGCGCGCGTGTGTGTGTGTGTGTGTATGAATTTATATATTATATATCAACTTCTGACTGTGCGCTGAATTAATTTTTCTGTCTTAAAGCCCTATACTGATAAAGAACTATCGTAGTACTATCAGAAATTATTAAATTGTTTAGCAATTTAATAATTTGTTCTCATAGGCATCTTAGAAAGATCTTACTAACATTGATAAACGTATTAAAAACAAGTTTTTAAGAAATCTCTTCTCTGTGTTTGTTCGTCAAATATAAAATTACATTCATATCAAATTGCCTAAAAATTATGGATTTCATCGATAAAATGAAAAAAGTATTAAATGAAAATGTATGGAGATAATATATATGTCACCCAACCGCCCTCCCCCCTCCTTTAGGGTTAAAATAGAGATGTCTCTGCAAATACATGACACATGCAATGAAATCGATGCAATTGACTATATAGCTGCATTTTGCGAGGTGGAGGAATGACGTCACGAAATTTCTTTCACGCCACACGGGGCTTGCACGGGGCTTGTTCTGAACACAAATCAGAACTTTGTGAACGGACAACATACAAATCAATTTTTTAGCTAAAAACACCAAATAAAAAAGTTGGTTGTATGATTTGCATCAGACAAAATATTCCAATTAGCTTTACATTTTTTCTATTGAAACTTAAATCTTTTACGTTATAAAATAAAAATAAATTATATAACATTATATAAAATATAAAATAATAATATAAAATAATACAAAATTTATACATTATTATGCAAAGTGCATAAATTGTTACTGCTTTTTTATATAACAATATAAAAAATATTTTTTTTGTTAAGAAATACATTAAATTTAATAAATTTAATGTAATAATCATTTTACATAAATTTTAATTTTAACAAAATAATAAAAAATAAATTCTTTTATTCACAAAAATGATATCCAAAAAAATAATACATATAGATTTTATAGGTATAATGTACATTTTGATACGTAAATAGATTTTATATAAACTTATATAAAATTTTCATAATCAATTCTCTTGTAAGTACGCTGAAAAAAAAGTTGTTAACTTAAATGCGTAATTCGTAGTGATTTTTTAGTTCAAGTATTTATATATTTAGATTAAATATACGTGAATTAGAAACAAAATTTTGTAATTTAAAACATGTTTGAATTATTAAATATTTGTTTAATTCAAATATTTATTTACTTGAATTATTTGCTTGACAACCCGTAGCTTTGCTAATAAACTAATATTTTTTTAAATCAGCAATTTTTTCCTCAGTGTAGTAAAAATGAAAAAAAGTTATTGTTAAAGTCTCTATATAAGTAATATAAATAAAAGATTTATTCTTCCTACAAACAATAATAATTACTATATAATTACTATATAATAACATTTTCGTTTAACATTTAAGAATAAGATAATCCGTGGTCCACAAGAAATGGATATTACCATTTGAAGCTTTCATCAAGATTTCTGATTTGTTTCCTTTATTTTGAGTTAATTATTATTCTTTTTTGCAATATTACCAGGATATTTATATTAATTTTAATCAAACTTTCAGATATTATTTTTTTTAAATTTCGTATTCTACATCAAGTTTATTTTTTCTGCTCAAGGAATTTTACCAGTCTTACGTATTAACTACAATCGCAACGGTTGATAAGAGACTGCAACGTCGATATTATACCGGTATTTATCAGTCAGGTATCTACTATAC
The DNA here is from genome assembly GCF_001594045.1 of Atta colombica. NCBI lineage: Eukaryota > Metazoa > Arthropoda > Insecta > Hymenoptera > Formicidae > Atta > Atta colombica. The sequence continues at coordinate 3,821,137 of NW_017259583.1, read as the reverse complement.
CGACATAATACTGTTAATAAGAAGAAATCCTTCTTATCAATGACAAAATTTATGTAATAATTGAAACATCCTAAAAGACAAGAGCATAGAGATTTGCTTAACGTATAATATATAATGTATAATGCATAAAAAAATATCGAAGTTCTTCATTTTTTTCTTTTTGAAACAAAAATGTATGATTCATTTATTTTCTTATGAGTTATGCAAAAGTCTGTGTGTTTCGACCTTAATAATTAAAAAACAAATTATTATGACTTACAGTAGATGAACCATATTTAGAATGCAATTGAATAAACTCCAAACTCACCTGAAACAATTAAAAAAATCAATGCTATTTATAATATTTTTCAAGTAGTTGTCATAAAAATAAAACTATATCAAAAGTTGTATCAAAGCAAGCATTTATAACAATTTTATTTTTATGTAAATAGCTAAGATTCTTTATTTCATCTATAAACGAACTATACTTTAATTAGTGCAATCTTTTTAATTTTCAGCAAAGAATAGTCCTGCATAAATTAGGAAATGGAGAGAGAATATAGGACGATTTCTGCATATTACATATCATGTTACAAATATTAACGAATCTTCCTATTTCCGACAATGAAATTAACTACAGAAAATAAGTGTGCACTATATTGACAGATCGTTCTAATTTATTGTATTTTATCGCATAATTTATATCTTGTTTATATATTGATTTATCTGATACGCTCCACAGTGTTCGATCAAGAAAATAGACGATTTTATCTATTCGTATAAAATTGCGTACAGAGCGATAGTTTTTCCGTTTACAGCGAAACGAATGTTGAATAAAAAAGCATCTCGATCGCTAACCATAAATGAAAAAAAATATTTTTGTACATTCTATTTATTTTAAAACAATTTTGCCCAACAAACGAAAAATATTACTGCAAAATGTTTTCACTACAATACATCGTTTTTATTTGCGTCAATGTAGTATTGAATACAATATTCCATTGCAAAACTTTCTCTTTTTTTGCAAAATTAAGAGAACATAATGAAAAAATTAATTATTAATTTGTTCTACATTTTCCATTTATATTCTAATACAATTGACATTTATATAATTCTAATCGCCTAAAAATATTCTTAATAAAACGGATCGTTTTGTCAAGATTATACAAATGCATTTATCCTGTGCCGTGATTCACTTTGAAGTCTGTGCAAACCGTATTATTTAGTTTCAAGGATCAAAGTCATGCGATTTCGCTTGCGTCAACATAATGCACGTCCAATTTTCGTACAACAACACGCGCTTAACTTCTGTACAGCAATGATTTTATACGTAGAAATTAATTTTCCTGTTCAAGTACAAAGCGATGCATATAGTGAAAAACGAGATAATATTAACTCCTTCAACTACAGCTATGAAAACTAAATTCAAGTTCTAAAGTCTATTTGAAAGACAGAATGCAAGTGAACCTCCAACTTATAGTGATTGACAGAAGAAAGTTCAAAGTTTTTTTGTTTTATAATTTAGAACCTTGTAACATCAATCATACAGATTATATGCCTAATTATCCAGAAATTTTCGCTTTGGATCCAAATGACCCGTTGTTGCTTGAAAGTTAATATTATAGTTCAAAATAATGAAATATATACTAACTTAATTTTCTTATATTTCTCAAGTAGCATCTAAAATCTTTTCATCAAAAGTTATATCCGTAACAAATATAATATCACAGTTTTATTAAATTTTATGTAATAGCCTAAAATTTATTTTTACGTCTTTTTGATAGAAAACATAATTCATTTTTCACTTTATTAATTATTGCCTTATTTATTAATTATTCACATTATTAATTATTATTAATTTTAATATTAACAATAAATTAGTAAGTAAACTCAAGAAAATATAATGTTAAGTTCTCAAATATCGTCGTAAGACCCTTACTAAAACAGACTCCTAAGCAAGATCTAGGTCAGATATATTGACATTATCACGTATCCTATGTGTACAAGAGGAATCCCGGAGGATCATTTCGCATACACCCCTCTCGGCTCTAACACCCCTTTCGGCTCTCTACAAAACACTTTGTTATGATCAGATAAATCACCAAAAACATAAGTATCACTTCAAATAATTAATCATTTACAAATAACAATTGACGACATCCTTTCTAATTCAATAATTGTTGTTGAAACGAAACTATAGTTGACTCATTTTCGATTGTAGACGTACCCACTGACCATAGATACATGTCAATTTGATCTATTAATCGAAATTACCCATTGTGACAATATTAACTATCTTGATCACCTAATATGCCATATTCTTGATGACCATATCTCACAAGTTTAATGCTTATTAGAATGTCCCATCAAGTACTAAAACTATAATGTGAATGCGTTATTAAACTCTGATCTCGATTCTCGTCTCATCTCGTCTCATAAATCTGAATAAGTTTTAAAGCTAAAGTAAAAATCAACATATAAGGGAAGTAAAAGCGTCTTTGGCAAATTCTGCAAAACAGCTTAAGGCGTCACAAGTATGTATCAACTTTTACGTATATTTAAAGTTATTTAAAGTTAGAGCGTGCAAACGTTGCACGCTTTCTTTATACAAATACCATCGACGCAATAAGAATTCTCGAAATTCCTCTCAACCATCTTCACCTTACCAAGGATTCCTGAATGCTATGAGTAACTTTAAAATAACTTTGCTTTTAGCGTTTATCGACAGAGCTTTCAAATTAGTCGGCCGTCTATCGATGTTCGCAGACATTTTGGACCTGAATGGTGATTTCTACGATTTCACGAGAAATTCGTTTCCGGTAAATGATTTAAGGAAAAGTGGCTCATGCTTGAATTGTACTCTGCAGCAAGTGCTAAATATATTCGAGAATTAACAATTTTGAGAAAGTTTAAATAAGGATTTCAGAAAATTGTCAACTTGTTTGTTAAATTTGTGCGAAGATGAATTTAATTTAAAACGTGAGATCTTGAAAATTATAACTAAGTAATATTTTAAATTTTTTTTAAATTTTTAATTTTATTATAATAGATTTTCTATACAAATCTTGACCAAAGCAATCGATCCCAAATGTAATTTAAGTCAATGTTAAATGTTCCTTGAGTAATTAATTAAATTACATATATGCAATTATGTCTATTAAAGTGTAATGTATAATGTAGTTACGTATATAAAGCGTGTTTTCCGAAGTTGAAGAAATGTATAATTTATGTATGTGCGTGATATGAAAATAAAAAAATCAGTGATTCAGACAGATTTAAATATTTCTACAGATTATTCCACAAAGAAACAAGAAAACTACTAACTTAGCGACAAATTACGACTCGAACATTACGAAACCAGTTACGGAAATTGGTTCGTAAACAACCTTTCAAGAGGTAAATGATACTTTACTCGCAGACTATCTCAAAACTTATGTAACCACATACTAATCTTTACAGTTTATAAATGGAGCGATTAAACTTAACTTAGCCATTCTGTTACAACTTCGCAGATGCTGAGAGCTTTATGTATAAACTATCACGACCTGTTTGCTGTTAAGATCTCAATTTACAATCAGAGACCACACCCTGGTAAATTTATTCAAGCGCCTAGATGGTCTTAATCGGTCACACTCAACCTATCAGACTGAACAAACAACTATCAGCTATCGAATCTTCGCGGACAATAACAAACCTTTTAACCTGTTGGATCAAATTAATTGAATTGGAGGTTCGCGATTATTTTCACAGGCGTAAAAAGTAAAATATAAAATGCGAAAAGATGATTTAAAAAAAATTACGATCCTGAAGTTATAATGCTTAAAAAAAAAAATAGTAGACACACAAGAGATCACTCATTTTTTAATTCTGAACGCGATCCGTGGCGAGAGATCTTTGTTATTCCATTAGTCATGACCAAACAAATTCTCATGGATACTCCATTTTAGCGGCAGTAATATGCATTTCACGCGAAACTCAATACTCCAAGGTGCCACTGAATTCTGTCCATGAAATCGTGGACGAGTTCATTGCGACCATACTCCTTTGTTCCGTCGCATAAACTACAAACGAACCGCCACGCCGGTGCCATTCTTCGAGCGCCACTTAAATTACAGGATTTTCACGAATACAAAGCTGTTAGCAAGGAGCGACGTGTCCAGCATTATCACGGGATCTGGGAGACAATGCTATTGCTGGTTGTAGCAACCGCAGGCACGATATAGCACATAATAATTTTCACTTTACTTACAGAAAATAGCCGCGACAATTATCCAAGCGTACTCCAAGACTGTCGGTTGTAATTTTACGAGTGACTCCGGTAATTTTCTTCGAATGATGAAACTTCTCTGAAGAGAATCTCCATTGGAATTCTCTACAGATAATTTGCAATTCACGAGAGACATTGTATCATCTGATAAAATAATTGAAAAAGGCACGAGAAAAGCACTTTTCTCTCTCTCTCGTATGTACTAATATTACTACAAGTGCTTTCGTTTAACAGAAAATAAGTATTAATACTTCAAAAAACATGAATAAATATGAATTTTATAAAATGCTAATTAGAGATAACTGACAGATAATTAAAACTTATTGATACAATTAAATAAAATTTTCATCTCGTAAGAGAATAAATTGTGCTTGAGAATTATGCTTTCTATAAAAAAAATTAAAAAACTTATTAAACTTATTAAACTTATTAAACTTATTAAACTTATTAAACTTATTAAACTTAACTTATTAAACTTATTAAACTACACAGATATGCAAAAATAGAAAGAAATTATAATTATTATTACTGAATAAAGATTAATATAACATCTTTCTTAAACCTCTTTTTGATATAGCATATCTGATTTTCTTTTTCCAACGCTTTTATAATATTTTTTCCATTGCTTGTTTATTAATAAAGATACATGAATTTACTTTATATCGTTATATTTCTTAATATTTGGCCTTTCAATTGAAAAAAAATTATTTTATACAATATATTATTTTTATGAAAGTTACAAATAAATTGAATTGAGTTAAGTTAAGAGAATCATATCCAAATACGTTGTTGTTCCCATAGTGTGGTTTGGTAGAGTTTTAAATGTACTAGAGTAACGCAATTCTTTTATCTGAGCCGAATAACCGACAATTTTCTTAGCCAAATAACTGAGAAGAATGATTTAGTTAAAAATGGGTAAAACAGAGAAGATTCTCATTAAATTAATCAAAATTTCGATTATCTTAATTCAAATTTTAGAAGATTTAACCAGAAAATGAGATAACCGGAATTTTGATTAATTTAATTAAAATTTAATTGATTTAATTAGAATTTTCTCTGATTTGTTCATTTTCAATCAAACCATTTTTCTCAGTATATTTAAAGTTCTAGATATATCAAAGTAGCACACAGGTTCTCCATTTTGAATCTACTAACTTATACCAATAATATTAAGCGCTTGGATTACAGATAAATCGAAATAGCCAATAGGAAGGCTATCGGCATTTCGGCTCAGATAAAAGAAATGCGCTACTTTGGTCTATCTAAAGTTTTAAGTATATTAATTATTTCGATCGTTATTTTTGATTCATCATCCAATAAGTAAGTAATAAATAAATTTAATAAATAAGTCAATAAATAAACGAGTAAAGTTTACACAGAGTCCTCTTAATATTTAATTGAATGATCATATCGTATTAAAGAATTACTACATTGAGAAGAAAATTTTAATAAATAACTAAATTTTAATAAATATTTGAATATATAATGTCAATTGAATATTTATTAAATATTGATTTATATTATTATTATTATATTTTATTTAATAAATATTTATTTTCCGTAAATAAATATTATATTAGTACTATTCAAACAGTTATTTATTAAAATTTAGTATATTTTTCTCTCAGTGTAATAATTCTTTAATATGGTCATTAAATTAAATATTAAGAGGAGACGTCTGTACGTCTACTCTCTTGTGTTATTCTGATATATCCAGAACTTTAAATCTCAGGAGGTTAATATATATCTCTCTCACAAGATATCCGCATCAGTAATTTTGTACTGATGTAAATCAAATGTTCAAATTCATGTTTAGCGTATTTATCTTATGTGACATTATTATATCACATGATGTCAATTATTTCAGACATACTGAGACTTTAGCGATGATAAATCACCCAATGTCTTACATGAAACGTCTTGACTGAGTGCCGCATAACAATAATCGAACATAACTATAGACTACTAACGATACAGGATTACCTAAATGTCTAGCTAACGTGCGAAGCTGATATGAATTTATCGCATGACGTATCACAGAGCAGCAACGGGTAGTGTATATGCGTTCAAGACAAGAGGATGGTATACGCTTCTATCCTCGCTTGTAACAACGTGCACACGTGTATTGTATGAAACTATGGTTGCCGTGGGTGCTGTGACATGGTGGAGAGAAACTAAACTAAAGAGAAAGTTCAATATTTCGTAGAAAATATAACGAAAGTTCCGTACGTGATTTCAGAAAGTCCTTCATTTAACTTCAAAACTTTTGCATCCTACAACTTGCGTTAACAGCTCGGAAAATACAACTCTATTTCTACTTCTCTATGAAAGATAGAAAAAGTCGTCACTCTCGTGAGAACAACGAAAGATCAATAAAATGAAGACAATTTTTTTCCATTTTTTTTTTGATAGTTCATAAAACGTTCAGCGAGACGAAGTGTATCACCACCGTACTTAACCGTAAGAAATGAGGGTTAGACATAGTACTCAGTGTACATAAGTTTTTCACTAGAAACTAACCATCCTGTGTGTATGATGGCCGATTTCTATCACCTACGGCTGATGAACTCTAAAAGACTATTTTCCTCGAGCGACAAGACGTACTATCGCGTGGGAGACTAAATGTAACTTTGTCAATATCGATGAGTCGACGAACATCGTCCTGCATAAGTGTACGCCCTATATGCGTGATGCACACAACTACTAGCACGCGTCATCAACAAGATTATTATTTTCTCGAGTTTACCACCGTTACTTTACTTGCTACAAAAGCTTTCCATGAATATAGGCTTCTAGAAGCAGGCGGACAACATGTCACTAACAAAGCGTGTATGAGAAAGGCAAAGAAGCCCATTAAGGTAATCAACGTAGTAACGTGGTACTACTGATTAATTAAGCTATTGCAAAATTTAA
>NW_017259583.1:3810204-3813878 GCF_001594045.1 Atta colombica | reverse complement strand
AAAAAATTTTATTAAAATTTTATTGAGATACTAACGACAATCTTAAAATATTATTTATATATATATTTTCTATTATAGAAAAAATTAATTATTTATTCGGATATTAAAGATTAATTAAAAGATTTCAGTATTTTGAGAATGTAATTTAAAGCTACTATTGTACCGCAAAAATATTCAATGCGAATAGATACGACGATGTCTGGTGCATGTAATGGAAATGAACACAACGCTACATAAATCCCACACGTTATGTTCGTAATCATGTTACATGACGCGACTTAATTAAAGTAACTGTCGTGACGTGAATGCATTTATCGACGTTGCGCTATCCGATGAAAGTCAACAATTGCATGTAACCTTAAAACGATTTTAATAATAACATATGCGCAATATAGCAAATACAAACGCATAACGCAAAAGTTGACGATTGTTTGCGATTTATGATTCAAGTTCATTGCCGACGATTGAAAATTTCTAGGATTGTTCTGTTATTCAAGCTTTGGAGAATTGCATCGAGTCTTAAAATGTTTTTCAATGCGCCTTATTGTTATATTGGCAATTTACGAGATGAAAATCATGGCATTATTTATTTTAGTTTCTCGAGTAATAAAATTATTTAAAAATCGAGTAAAAAATCATAGAAATTACGTTGTTACAAATAAAAAGAGTGACAGACAAAAATTTTAACGAATCTGTCATTTCGAAAAAAAACTGTCATAAAAATGAAACTCGTAAACAGATAAAAATATATTAAAGTGAAGATTTTTTTTATTTTAAAAAGCACATTTTAAATAATGGAGATTCTTTCATATCATGTTTTTATTTACGTGCGATCACGATGAAACTGGATGCACATGAATTCTGGATTTTCGCAACTTTTTATTTTCATAATTTCGCGGAGTCAAAAAGGACAAAACGTCATTGTCCAGGAAATTGCGCGTTCTGAGCCGGTAATGAAGTTACATATGCAAAAATTCTATATCCGTATGTCATCAAATATCCGGCAGTTTCACGGATATTTTAATTTTAAATAATGTTAAATTATGCGAGGATTTTGTTAAAGTATTCACATTCTTCTGTTCTACGAAAAATCTAAATACTATATGATGAAGAAACAAATTGCAACATAAGTTGCAACATAAAGGATTGCTGGCGTGATAAAATGTAAGAAGATTAAATGCATTTAGAGCCTTTTCTAATCCTAGAACACTTCAATACTACAATATAAAAAAATAACGGTGTCTATATAATTCTCACTATGTTAGTATTAATATTAAGTATTAATATTACCCATATAATTTAACACCCTGAGCTTTGAATCACGCTCAACACTATGATGTTGATAAAAACACCATAAGTTAAAAATCCATATCATGTTGGTGTTAATATTATCAGCACAATAATTATAATATATAGACATTGTATAGGTATTAAATCCACACTTGAGGTGTTAAAAATCCATACCAATATTTTTTAGAGTAAGCGAAATAATCGAACACTAAATTATGTCTTCAGTCTTCAGAAGATCCAATCTGCCATGCTAGCTTTTAAAAATTCAATATCAAATTGGACTCTCTAGTCAGTATTTAACAGAGAACATGATTTCCATTTTTAAGCAGTTGTATTACTATATTCTTACTACTTCATTTGTTACAACACAACTTAAAAAAAAATTAACTTCTCCAGAAATAAGTTTGTATATTTTAAATTATTACAAAATTTAGTAATATTAATTTTTCCAAAATGCAATTTTAATGTAATAACTGATTATAAAAGAATAAAAGTATGTTCTTTTAAAGTTTTTTTTTTCATATTTCTTTTTCTGCAAGCAACTAAAAAAATGAAAATTTTTAATTGTGTCGATATTGTAACAAATGAACGATATATTTTATTGACAAGTGCTGTGGAATGTAGCTTGGACTATCATGTCATTTTAAGATTGAATTTGAGTGTACTTATTCTTTCTCTCCTTTTAAATTAATAATTAAATTATTTGTTTATAAAACTTTATATTATAAATATTTCGTCATTAAATGTGTGAAACATACGAAAATTTTGTGTTATATTAATTAAAAGAGGTCTATTTCATTAAGACAAAATTTACTAATAGCAATACTACATATTAATGCGTATCACATATAACACAAGTATAGCACAAGTATCATGGTCGTCCGATATGCTTGACTACTCATAAATCCATACTTTTTGAAGCGGTTTCAAAACGAGTGACTTCATCATACAACTGTTATTTCCGACAGAAGATTTATTCATAGCCACATTTTCAAGTATGTTCCATGAAAAATATTTCACGGATGTGCCTAGAGTGTGGGAAAAGTTACCACAACTTCCCACATAAACCCCACGCACATGAAGAGCTTTAGAATACAGAGAATTCGCGAGCATTCTCTCTTCCCCATCTGTTCGCTGTACGCAAACTTCTGTTTTATTCGCGGGGGATATAATTTTCAGCTGCGTATCACTGCATAAATTATGATAATGTCAATATTCTGTATTTGACACCGTTTTCTATATAGTAAACATTAGATTCAGACGAGATATCGTGCATTTTAATTTTTCGCTAAGCCAAGCTGAACGTCTCGCTTTGAGATTGTAACTACATATTATTTCGCTATTCACGAATAAAATTGGCTTGGTTTATCGTAGTCACGCGTAATTCTTCGTACTTATTGACAGACACGTAGGTACATGCGCCGATAATTACGCTGCCATACAGTGTCCATATATAATCCACCATTCAGCGATACCGTCAGCGAAATTTCGTTCGTGCAATTTACAATTCCATCTCTGCAAAAAACCATTAAAGCTAATTGCTAAGCGTGACCATAAAAAAGTTCTCAAACGCAAATAACATTGTAAATGCAATCACGAAGCAATGTTTCGAGCAGAAATGAAAACGCGAATCGCGTCAGGTATCATTTTAATCTAATTAGCCACATTTTGCATTAGCACTCAGAATTAAAATTCTTCGTGTAGCAAAATTATCATATTAAATAGTATACAATTGTCTTCTTAATTTCATTTAACGTCAGTTAAATATTTAGTCTCTGATGAATGCGTATGCATATATATTTAGCGTAATTTAATCTTAAAACTACTTCATAAGAAATATTATCAAGCAAATATCCTTCCAGAATTTTAAAGAATATTGGAACAACGGTCAGCGTTGTTACTCAATTTCTACGAGTTTCATTCAGACAGATTGAGTACTACAGATGTTTCAGCTCGATATCATTTCGCTTCTCTCTTCTCGTTCTAGAAAACCTTATAGAACTCTCATTTTTCTCTCTTTCTATTTACGAGAACATTGCAAACGCGACCGCGATGTTTCTCAAGAAACCTCATATTTCCTGCCTTTGTTCGAAGAAATGCGATGCAACTAACAATATACTATCACTTTTATTGTAAAGCCCGAGAGATATTATCAATATAAAATGTATGGTAACCACTAACATTTGCTAATTCTTTCATTTCTGCAGATCATTTAATTATTATATTAATATTATATCAATATAATATATTAATATATAATATATTAATATATTATATTAATTATAATAAATATTAAAAAATAATTATATTAAAATTCTAATAATTTTATTATACATGAAATTTTTATTATGCATCTGCATTTTGAAAAATTGATTATTTGAAAA
>NW_017259583.1:3797400-3810104 GCF_001594045.1 Atta colombica | reverse complement strand
ATAATTTTTAAAATTATCGGGTTGGTAAAAGAATTTCAATTAAAAATTCGTTCGGTTGATATAACAAAACTAACTAAATATTAATTTTACTTTTCTAAATATTATTTCACTTTTCCAATTATTCTCAAACAGTTGGTTATTATTACTGTGTTGAGTAATATTTACAAAATATTGCATCAATATGTACTAAACAAAATATTAATCTCGCAAAATTTAATCATTATTAAGTATAGTGTAACAATCGTTTTGATTCTACTCATTGTTAAACACAAATGAAAAACTAAAAAGTTTTATAAAAATATAATATAGCGCGCGCGCGTGAAAACACACATTGCATACATTGCAATATAAAAGATTTCAAAAATATGAATTTCAAAAGAATATTCTCGTTAAAAATGGACTACACTGCTCTACTTGTTCCTCCTCCATGACCATCGGCTCTTATCTCTTTCCTTCCGTCTATTTTTCAACTTTGCTTTCAGAAACTGCTTCCTTCGTTCTCTTAAACTAGTAATATAGTAGCGTGTTCAGTATCTGCCCTCTTTGAGAAAACGAATAAAACTTTTCTTATTTTGTTCTCATTTTATTCTTTTTATCGCTAAGGACAGGATTATACTAAGAAAAGGAATATGAGAAGTGGAACACATTGGCAATGAATGAAATTGCTACGAGCTAGCCGCACTTCAAATATACAAAATGAGTAGGTATTGCGGATTCCGCATACGACGAAATAGTATGCAAAGGATAGAAGAAAGAGAAATAGGAAAATAGAGAGAAACAGAGTTTTTAATCAACGTAACAATGACGGCAAAAAGATTATTTGTCAGATTTAAGTGTGATTCTCACAGTTGTTCGAACATAATTCGGTTAAATTATCATTTGTATAATGCAGTGAGATTTAATCTTAATAAAACAACAGTTTTGTGACAATGACAAAAACGATAGATACTTCATAAATAAAGTCACGTAAATGGAAATTCGGATTTTATTAATGGAGAATGTGATTTTAACGTAATTAATTTTATCAAAAGCAATTTTCTCTTAAAAAGAGATCAACCAATTTCATTTTTTAATCTAAAAGACAAAAAGAAAATAAATTTAAATTTGTGTAAAATTAAAAATGTTATTTCATTTTTATTTCAGGATAATGATATAAAAGCTTTGCCACATGAATGACAATTGCACAGAGTGCAATGTATGTATACAGAGATTAGTCATTATATGCTTCGTAATTTAGTATACACGCGAAGTGCCGATAATGGAATGCGTGATACTCGAATTGCATTTCGCGAATACCAATTCCCTGTTCACAAAGTTTCGCGGGGCATAATTCCCAGAAGAATTTGCTGAAAAAATGTTTCCGAAATCAGATCATGGTTACTTATCAAAACTTTAAGTAAAAGAAGTACTACCAACTAAAAGATAAAGATCTATAAGCTTTTTCAAGAAAAAGAAAAACATTTCGATATCTTTAAAGAAATATAATGCAATTATATCATATTACGTTCACTATATTATTGTACATAATCATATATATAATAATATTATATATATGCAATAATCTGCAAGAAGCATTTTTATTGCAATTTTATTATTCAAGTAGTAAGAATCAAATTATGTAGTGATGTATCTGTGTACCAATTACAAAAGACTTAACTGCTTAATAAAAAAATTATGGAATTAAGGAATTACTATAATCGTCAGGTGTGCCGCAAAAAAAATTGTTGCTCATAGTAACACGCAAAAGCATCGAGCGGTAAATTAAATCTGAAAGCACGATCTGTAATTCCATACATTAGTGACGAACAATTCATAATTCAATTAAATCTCCTTAAACACTATTATGGCTTATCATTATTATAACATTATATTTCATCATTAATTCATATTATATGTGAGATGTTTCTTGTGGTTATAAAACTAGCTCTGATAAATCTAATTATTTTAATATTAATAAAAAGAAGCATTTTTTTTATAGCATTTCATGATATTAAAATGTAAACTCGTCGAAGCTAATTTTTTTAACAGCTTCTAATTATTGCTTACAATTAATAAAATTACAAAATTAATTAAATTATTAAACAATCCTTTAAAAATAATCAAATCGAAATGCATAAAAATGTAAAGATACATCAAAGTTCAAAGTTTTTCGATAAAGAGACAAGTGTGCTGTAAATCTCTGCACGATTCTTAACAATTGTCAAGAAGAACAACCCCGATCATTCGCGAAAGTGTATGTAACCGAGGTCGAGCGAAAACTTGAAAGGATCCCCGACCTGTATGTGTCATACGATGTATCCAACTGGTCGCCAATAGAAGCCAACCACCCTGTAGGGAAGCCCCACTTGTTGGACGCCTCCGCCGGAAGGGGATGAAAACCTGAACGACCTCAAGCCACCTGATGCTACGCTACTGGCGGCATCGATCCCCCAAACTCCTTCGTCAAAACCCCTCCATGGTAGCCATGGCGACCAATTTCCCCTATCGCCGTCGCCTGGAACGAACGAACGAACGAACCTGCAAACCCAAACTGTCCGCCCCCATTCCTTGCTGCCCGTGCCAAAGGATGGCAGGTGACGTCAGGTGATAAACACTAGCCGTAACGTAAGCATGCACCATTTCGAACAGGTATCGTTCTACGAGAATATATCTTGCAATCAGGTCACATCGAGCACTACATCGAACATTCGATCAGCGTGATTTCGCGCCGAATGATTCAATTTTCCGTGATTCGCTTAACCATCGTAGTAGCGATCGAATCAGCCACGGAGTCGATTCCCTCACGTAGATGTCACTTTAGGATAACAATTAACATGTAAATTAATGTAAATTCTCTCTGTAAGAGATCTCTTAAGAGTAACATAAACTTTTAAATACGAACGACTTTTTTAGAAAGTAAAATGCAGACGGTCCATGATAAGGCTTTTAAGCGTGCCTATTATAATAAAATGATAATAAAAAAATAATAGGACTATAATTATAGTTTGTGAAACTAATTGAAACAATTATGCAAACTATGATTTAGTTAGAAGATCTATTTTAAAAGGTACAAGAGAAAATACGTTTACCTTCAAAATATACGATTTTAATTCTCATTCATTAAAATTAATTAAGAAATAAAAACTACCCTCTTAAATCATAAATTGATTGCAACGATTATGATATGTGTAAATAATAATTTAATTAGAAGATCTATTAAAGTCATTAAGATACTCGATACTATTTATATTACCTTTAAAACAGTTTAAACCTTATTTATTAAAACATCAATTAATTAAAAATAACACTTCATTTATCATCCCTTAATGCGTATATTTACATAAAAACAGTGTTATCATAGGAAAATGATACAGTCGTAGCGAGAGCTAAAAGCATGGTAGAAGAGCTTGCATAAACAGATAATTTCAAAGATTAATGTTAAATACACAGCATAAATGATGTAATATCGTTCACACGATGACACGAAGAGGTAAATATGAGCTATGGTGATGGCTGCTTATTGGAATGCATTATCGCTGATTTTGTACACCGTGCAACCACATTGCTTGAAGTAAACACATATTACGGCTAGATTTAATTTTTAATAAAATATTAAATACTCCTCTCCCCCCCTCTCTCTCTCTCTTTCTCTCATATTAATTGTATCTGCGCTTCAAGTATACAGAAACAATACAGATTTTTAATATTAGGTGTAGTAAAAAGAAATCCATTATTTTTGCATGAAATTGAATGGAAAAATGGATTTCTTTTTACCACACCTAATATAAACAAAAAGAATTCTTCCTTAGAACAATGATTTAATGATTTAATTAAAAAGTTATTGAATAATAAATTTGAGCTCCTATTTTACGTGTTACAATATTTTTTTACTTATAAGCTCCACCTGTACGTCATTTTATTTTATATGTACATAAAGGGTTAATTGGATTTGATATTTTAAATTTTTAAAGTTCAATATTCAGTGAAATGCTGATCACAAAATGGCCAAGTACTTTAAATGCCCCGTGGGAAAATGATTCCCCTGGTGGCAATATCAATAAAATGTTATTATCGTTTGTCACGAGCTTTATTTAATGGCATTGCATCCTATATGACTCGACGTGGTCGTATCACGATATCGTAAATAACATGGCCAATATTATTTACTGCTACATCATTTTTTCAAAAAAGTTTCAAAGCAGTTGTATGTTCAAATATAGTTTTCATAAATAAGTGAAATATGTATGTAAAAAAAATATATAAGAATTGTTCTTATAATTTTCTTAAATAGGTATATAAAATCATATTTATAATGTATGTATTATTGCAATCCATATCAATTTATAAACTATATCATGTATATCAATCATTTATGATTAAAGCTAAATCAAAATTAGCAAAGGTACATAGAATATAGTAGAATCAGAGAGTACGATACTTACACATGATATAGTAGAATTAATAAGGCTGATATTCCCATTCTCCAAAAAAATAAGAATATTTTGTTCGTACATATATACTAACTAATACATATAAGTTTTTATTCCACAAGAAAAATATATCTAAGGTTTATAAATATAACCCTAGATATATTTTAATTCAATTCTAAAAAGGACTCGGTATCGTAATAATTTAAAAGTTTTCGATTCATTCTCTAAGCTCCACTTCATGATACTTGCATGTTCTAATTCTGATATTGTTTATGTAAATCCAATTTCACGCAAAAGCACAGACAAAAATCATATATAGTTTCTAAATGTAAGCAACGAAGTGCATTATTCGGCGTATTCTCAGCTCAAGTATACAATGGGGTATTTAAACAACCAACGTTAATTCTTGATATTGTTCACGCAGATTTCCATCTTACACAAAGGCATAGCTGAAAATCAGTTAGCTCTTGAACACAACGGAGCACGTTACTCAATGTATTCTCAGCTCAAGTTGACGGAGATCAATTAAACGTTGAAAAAGATGAAAATAAGAAAGGAAAATAATCATAAGCTATATTCTTAACCTCTGCATCTTTAAACAATTATGTCTAAAGCAGCATAGAAACAAAACGCTTGGCATTAACATACGATTAAAGAAAAAAATTATTACATCAGACAAACTTATCATTCTTCTAAAATAAAATTTTGTATCATTTTTTTAAATATTTGCGAAATAATTAAATAATTAGTTTTAAAATAAAGAAATAATATCGACACTATTACGATTTATAGTAATCTTCAATACATTTTTATTCACAGTAATTAAGTAGCACGTTTGTCTACTATCGAGCGGTCTACCTTTTCGCTAATATGAAAACAATATTAGCGCCAAGATAATTATTTGAGTCAGTTATCCAACTTATTCATGATCAATAACTCGATGCCGAAGCAACAAGCAACAATACTTTGTCGAACATAATGACGTGTATACGAATGTAAATAATGCGACATTTAGTTCTAACAACGTGAATAATTGCATTGAACCATCGAACTTCGAACGCGATAATAACAAAGTATACCCGCAGGAATTTCTCCACAACTTCATCTCGGGCATGCCAAACACATCGCTACAAATCATGCGCTTATCTACGTTTTAAACATAAGTTCGTTGAACTGTAGTTACATACTATAGAAAAGTGAAATAGTTTTATAAATATTGCCGTACATCTATCAATATTTCATTTATCAATATTTCATCTATATTCCAATAATAGGCTATTTTGAAAAGAAGTAATATAAACAAATATTTATATCTTTACAAACAATAAAAAAATCTACGCAATTTTATTTTCATATATATTTTAAATGTAAAAGACATTTTAATTAACATCATAAATTGCGATAAAAAAATTAAACACTGAACTAATGATGTTAGATATTTTATCGATATAGAAAGAGTATCTTGAAAAATTCTGAACTCTTATACAAAAGTAAAAAGCCCTAGAGAAAGGCGAAAGCGTCGTTTAACACGTTCATTCGCACGAATAGTGCGCAATCATGTATTTTATGCTCGGATAAGTGGCGAAAAGCGATCAAATGCAAAAGCGAAGAATATCAACCGTTATCGCGGAGATTGCAACAAGTAATCGATATTGGTCGAAAAGTCCAATTTCGTAATTTAATTATATCACGCCCTAAAAATATTCTTTAAAAAATATAACCGATTATTGACTAAAATTCTGCGATGGTAACGTGAAAGCCTTCGCGCGTTAAAATCATCAAAACTGTTTTCATTAAACGCGCAGATATCTCGATATATCAATAAGAAAGAGAGAAGACAACAATTTCGACATTCCACATAATATTTCTATATTGAGCGAAAATAGAACTAGAGCGTTCGTCAATACTGCAGGTCGTCACGTCTGCAAAATTTCATAAAGTATTGAACATCGTCTGTTCGACGTGTGCTGTTTTTATTACGTGACTATATAGCAATCGATAACGCAAATGGAAGATGTGCACGCAGATAATGTTCCATGTCATCTGATAGTAGTTATTACGTGTTCCAATAAAAATACATTGTTATCAATAAGCATGGCAAAATGCACGTCGTTTGTGCGTAAAACTATATTAATTCAAACACATTGCGTTTTATGTGTTACGTCAATTTATTATAAAATAAACTTAAAAATTAGTAAACTGTATTAAGAAAAAAAGTACAAAATCAATCAGATGATCGCGACGTCGTTCTTTGGTCGAAATGAATGATTTCGCCGTTATGTCGAAGAAAAAAATTATATTCATCGTTATAATGTGGGCTATAGAGATGACGGAAAAAGATCAGTCTTCTATGGTTTAAAACACAATTTGATCACTGGCGAGTAATCGTACAAAGACAGTCTTACGTCGCAAGAACTTAAGAAGTTATGTGTACACACAAGTTATAGATATACAGAAAAAAAGAGAAAGCAAGAAAAAGAGAAAAAAAGTAGGAAAAGCAAACGATTTGAAGCCATTCGTTCACGATGCAGTCCCGCTTTGGCCTCAGCGATTCATTGTGATGGATGCCAATGACCGCGAGAGTACAAGGGATGCTCGAGTGAATCGCTGCATATTTCACTCAGGGGTGCACATCACAAGGCGGGTCATGACGTCACGTCTAACCTACATACTTTAAGGGTGCGGAGTCGCGTCGATGCGCCTTCGTATCGTTATATGCGGCCGAGCTGCCGCTGCACACGCGAGATACGACTCTGGGAAATCGGTGTGCAAGAGACACGCTCTCTCTCTCTCTCTCTCTCTCTCTCTTTTCTCTCTCTCTCTCTCTCTCTCTCTCTCTCTCTCTCTCTCTCTCTCTCTCTCTCTCTCTTGCCTCGTGTCTCGTTTATTCGCCCGACAAAATTCGCTCGGGTAGGTATGCACGACTGTTTGGGGAAATGCAGTCGGGCTGAGTCACACGGAAATGAGAAGAGCAGTTTTATAGGTCTGAAACAAAAATCCCGATCCAACTGCATCGGTTCGATGCTATGAAATTTATACTAGCGCAATTAATCCTCGCGTGAAACTGACCGCATATATCATTGATTATCGGCTCACCTTACAGAAAAGAGAGAAGAGATTTTTACGTAAAATATAAATTGTATCTGACGCGAGAATGTTTCTCTGGAAATCTTCAACATAATTTTAATTAATATAACAGCAGCTTTGAAATCAAATCAGAATCAATATTTCCTTAGGGACAATTTCGATATTATTATTCCTTGCTTCTGTAACCCTATCGATATAAAATAACGGATATCTGAAACTGTGACAAATTATTACAGTTATGAACGCGTGTTGCTATCTGTCCACTGGACGTTACCAAATATTACATATCGTATTTGCTATGCAACGTATGCGGAAAGTTATGAATATTACGTGGACTCTGCCGACTGTTCCTAAATTGAAAATCTGTTTGCAATACTGGTTTCCGGACGAAGCATACTGAATCTTTCATATATATGAGCAATAAACCAACAATAGCCTATCTAAAAAAATAAAATATAAAAATTGAATAGGTTCCAAAGAATAAATCTAAACTAAATTAAGATAATAAGCCAATGAGAATCAAAACTAAATGTCCCGCGTGTAAAATTTTTTTATCATATAAAGTCTGTACAGATATTTCGACTCTGGCTTTGAATCTTCTTCAGTGCATCACTGAGATAATAAATTCACGATCTTGTATGCCGATAATTCAATAAATTTGTTAAAAGTATATATGTCGCAAAGAAGTAATCAGAATAAGAAGTCAAAATTAATAAAATTCTTAAAAATTCTTATTTGAAATACTTAAATAATTAATTAAATTAAACTGTAAAAAATTGATATAAAAGTCAATAAAATTACTATAAATTAAATTAATAAATACAAATGGTCAATAAATTAAAACTTAGAAAGTTGTCATGATAAGATATCCTGATGTGTTATAATAATCAAACGATGTGTATATTACGAGTTATTGTACGAGAGAACAACAGAACCGAACGTTTATCATAAATTATAAATAGACAAATATGTATAGAATAAATGTGATGATAATAAATAAATAAATAAATAAAGTATGGAAGCATCAAGTCAAATGTCTGTAAAAAGGCTAATATATGTATCTAATGCTTCAGTATAGTTTTTTAAATTTATTCCTTGTTTCGATTTTTTTATGTCTATCATTTCTGAAATAGATTTTTTATTTAAAACTTTTTCATTGTCTAAAATCTTGATGTTGTTTCAATCGAAATCGTGTTCAAATTCACTCTACGTTCGATAATAACAGAACGTTGATTAAAGTTTCTATTAATGTGGTGCTTGTCAATTCTCGTTTTTAATAGGCGTCCAGTTTGGCCTACATATGAAGCCTCACAATTAGAGTATTCAATCTTGTATACAATATTGGAGCGGAAAAGTGTGGATAATTTGTCTTTCTGTGCTTTTATGAAAATATTTGTTAAATCCTGTATACAGGATTTTTTTCGTTATTTTGAAAAACGTTTTGAATTTTTTCAGATATCATGGATACATAAAGAATAGTGAGATATGTATCTTAATCTTTATTATTTTCTAAAGTTTTATTTTTCGGATTAACATTAGTTCCATTGAAATTTAGAATAAAGTCTTTTTTTTAATAACATTAAAAATTAAATCTAACGAACCCATTTTGTAGGAGAATATTAATAATTAAATTAAAATTCTTTTTATGGAATTCTGGATGTGATAAGAGAAGAATTCTGTCAATAATAAATCCTATAATGCACAATTTTTTTATTCATTGGGTGACAAGATAAATAAGTAAAGTATCTAGAAGAGGACGTTGATTTTTTACCAATTTTGAATAAAGATGTTATTCTTCTTAATTAAGCATTAGATCTAAAAAATTCAATCTTTCTTCTCCAATTTCCAAAATAAACTTAAGAAAGTCTAAGATGGTAATCATTAAATGTATTGAGTACGGAATGAAGATATATTTTTTATGTAACGATAAAAAGATTACTTCTTTATGACATGTACATCTTTAATAAATTTATTAAATTATTGGCATGTGAATTTATTATGAATTTATGAATGAATCATGAATTTATCTCATTGTCAGTAGTATATTCAAAGCGAGGATTGAAACGTATGTACAGAATTTATATTATATAAAGAAATTTTACACGCGGACATCTAATATTGATTCTCATTAGTTTACCTTCTCATTGCCTTACTTATTTTAGACCTATCTAAAAAAAATTAGTCTTCTCTTTTCTCTCTCTTAAAAAAATTGATTTATTAATTATATATTTATTGTATATTTATTATTTATTTATTTTTAAATTTTACATATCATTTTTAATACTTTGTACAAATCATAAGTCGAGATCTCTTATGCATTGTAAATTACATGCTTTAATAATTAACGCTATCATGTATTTATAGTATGCATGCAACTATGTAATATAAAATGAAAACATTACTACTCTAATGTAAGAATTAATATACAACGAGTAAACTAGACTCACACTGTCGAATATGAATAATATATGATTAAAGTTTCGACTTTATACTATCTCATTTTTAATTCGACTTTATACGTCTCATTTTTAATTCAAAGCATTTTTATAAATTAAAAATAATGAATAATCAAGTGGTAATAAAAATTAAATTCAGACGATTATATCTAGTCTAGTAATGATAAAAACAAGCTATAATATAATATTTTTAATACAGAATTATTTATAATTCAGAATTCACAGTTATATATTCCGCATCAATTCACCGAAAAGTATGAGAACTTTCTTCAAATTATTGGAAAAAGAAATCTTATTTTCCCATCTTATAATCCCATTTGGGATTTTGGACGGAAGATTTGATTTCCGATCTTTGACGCGAAGGCGAGAAATAGATGGAGAGATAGAACTCTTGACAAAAGTTAGACAGGGTAACTTTGATCCATGGGTGGTAAAGAAGAAATCCTGAGCACGCATGCGAGTTCAAGTTATTCCGTACAATCCATTTTTAAATATATATATACTTTATATCGTAAGTATGCAGTGCAAAGAAATTTCATCAAATATTATCAAAGAGAAATTTTATCAAAGAAAAGACATTTTTTCTGCTTGATCTAATCTTAAATTTAGTCGATCATGTTAAAGTAATTTAGAGAACCCTTCAATCAGGCGCCAACATAAGAACAGAAAGTCAAAACGTCAATGTTGGCTTATTTTTGTTGCAATGAAAAAAAAGATGTGAAAATTGTTTTGTTCTTTCCGGTAAATGTAATTTTAATACTTAAACAGTGATTATCTAATTAAATTAAAACGAAAACTACAATTATAATCGCCTTGAAAAATTTTTCAGAAAATTTTTTATAGTATTTTGAAAAACATATTTTAAACAAAAATAATGAAAATCATGTAATTATTCATCCAATAATATATTTTTATATTTTTTATATTAATTTTATATTAATAAAAATACAATAACGAGACATATTGTACTTAGTAACATGTTTTCTTGTGCGTGTTAGGTGATATAAATTAAAAATATTAAACAATTGAAAAAAAAAGAAATTTAAAAAAATTAAGCATTAAAATATTTAAAAAAAACAAGTTTTATCTTTTAATTAATTTCATGCAGAATTGATTTGAAAAACATAATTAACGAATTATTTACAAAGATAAGAATAAAAATGAACAGTGCTTAAATTTTAATACTAAAGATTAATAATACTAATTTTAATACTAAAGATAAATTTTAATACTAAAGCTAAGATTCGTTTTTTAGACATGTATACTATTTATTATTATATTGCAAAATTTTCTCACAATCATTTATCAATAAGTATTATAAGATGATACTACAAAATAGAATTTTTGACGCTGATTTAATTGAGTGATTAAATAATCAATTTGTAAAGAACGGAAGCATGGAAAAGTGTCTGCAAGAATGTCGCGCTAGTTTCATCATTAAAAAAAAACTGTGCAGTCTTCGGTTTCGAAGGAGTGGAAAACTCGTTAAGAAGTTAAAATAAAAAAAATCGACACTCTTGCTTCAGCCGATGGCACTCCGGCTGAGAAACAAAATTATTTGAATAATCAGATCCTACCTTTGTATCTCACATTCAATGCCAAAAACGAGACGAAAGTCTAATGCTTTCGTGAGTGATTAAACCATATTCAAATGCCTGAAAGAACTCTTCCAACTCTCTCTCGTTGAGAAATTGAGAAATATTTCTTATATTCTTTATATATACTCGTTGGTGTAGCTACACTTACACATAGTATAAAGCATATGGAAAATCATTTTTAATTGCAAACTTTACAACGAATTCAAAAACGAATTTCATCATAAAAAAAACTTACTTCAAAGTTATTATTGGTATTTGTTATTTTTAATAAAATATATTTTATATTAAATAAACTTCAAGTAAAACGTATCATATATTTTTTCGGTTTAATTATTCAGTTTAAAAAAAAGCTTCTTATTTAATATTCATTCAAATTATTCATCAAAGATATTTAATGATTAAATATAAATTCGCCTCAAGTAATTCTTTTACAACTATCTCTACGAATTTTATCACATAAAAATGCATCGATACAACAGAAATTTATATACATTTGGCTGCTTTGTGTGTGTTATTGTTGTTATTTTATATATGTTATTTTAAATTCGTCTAAGTGAATACTATTTTTTTTCTAACTTTATAGAACACAATATATGCTTCTGATGCACAACTCTCTGGGGAAATCAGAAAGGTTATCAAATTTGAAAGGATATAAAACCGGTTAAGAATTCACATTGGTCGCGTAGTGACTGTGTTATAAAATTTCTATGTTATAAAATTTCGGAAAAAAGAATAAATGCATATGGATAAAGCACACACAAGAAAATACATGAAAATATTTCCCAGATACGATCAAGTTTACTGCAAATGTTTGAGTTACATGCTATATATATTTAGCATACAATTAAATGGATACAATTGGCATGTAACTCAAACGTTTGTATATAATGTTTCTACGACTATTTTAATACCGCATTCTAAAGATTAATTAAAATTAAAAACTTTAATTTAAATAAAAATCTAATAATCCTATAAAATTATTAACACAATAATTTCCAAATTATAAGCCAATATCAGTGTTCGTGCGCATGTAAATATGTTCACTCATATACCAATTTATTATTCGTTATTGATTTTTATATCTCGGATGATATTAATGGTTCAATTAATTTTCTCTTTTGAGTTCTCATGAATAAATGTAACAGTACCTACAG
>NW_017259583.1:3792494-3797300 GCF_001594045.1 Atta colombica | reverse complement strand
TTTATAATATATTTGTAATATATTTAATAATTCAAATATTTTAATACCAAATATATTTTAATATCATTCAAAAAATTATATTTTATAATTTTTCTCTTTAATTACGAATTTTTAACAATAAATCAGATAAATAGTGATACAAAATTGAATTGAAATTAATCTATTAATAATAAATATGATTAATAATCATTTGTACATTTTCATCATGAATTGATTAAAATATACAATATAGATGTTAAATATTTTCTGTCTTTTCATCTTATACTCATGATATTATATGTATTTTAAGAAAATTGTTGAATATTACTTTTTCAGTTTATATAATATTTAATCCCAGAATACATATGCATATAGTATGTATATATGGAACCTAACGCAGATTTCAAAAACCACAAAAAAAATATTTAGAAAGAAGAAAAATGAAGAAATAAAGTAACATATTTGAACCTTAGCAATCCTGTTCTATTTTATTCTACAAATAAATCTTATTTCACGTAAATACGGTATACACATATATTATTTCCCAATCTAACAAATATAAACATTTTAAAAGAATTTAAACAAATATTTTATACTTAAAAAATGTGTATCAATATATTTTTATATATAGTTATTACATTTATTTTACTTCCTTTTTCATTTTTCCATGTTTATCTAAATAAATGAATCATCAATATAACTTAATTAATATATTTTCATTCGTAACCATAATTCATAACAATTTTAACTATGTATAGAGCGCCGACAAAAAGTATAAATAATGATATTTTTATCAGTGTAAATGTAAAAATTTTTCTTTTACAAAAATTAATATCATTTTAATATCATTGTTTATCATTTTTTATCAATAAGTTCGCTCTATATCTGTAAAATTTTATATTTTCTATCGTTTTATGCTAATGTATTTTACAAAAAATTTGAGGCAACTGAGATTTATTTTATAATCAGCATCTGATGTATAAGACATCAAAAGACTGATAAATGATGCATGATAGCAAACTACATTTTACAAGCTTTATAAGAGTGCAGCCTTTGCGCATACTTTGTGTACATGCATAATAAATCGATACAAATAATTATACACACACATTCAGAATTAAATATTTATTATATTAATTAATCCATTTTAATCCATCCATTTTAGCTGGCAATGGCTCTAAAATGTTATATGTTTATTACATTATTCTTTATTGTATTATCATTATATGCTATTAGCTTAATATACTTAAATCTATATATTCTTATCTATTTATATCTTTATATATCTATTGTACATCTGATACAATTTTCGCAGATTCATGACCTTAAATTAAAATTACAGATAACCTGTCATTCACCCTGTCATGCACAGCAACGCAATTATCATAACAATCATTTGAACTGTAAAATAAAATTACATTCAAATAGTAGTAAATAATAACTGTAAATTATTTCAGTTATCAGATAACTGTAAATGTTATTTTTAAAAGTAACTGTGCAAGTAAATATATTACAAGATTAACTCTACAAGTAAATATAATTATAAATAAAAATTATAAATAAAATATATTAAAAATCAGAAAATAAATACTTACTTCATATTATAGTTATTTCACCGTTGCCCGACTCTCATAGATCTCATAGATTCTCCTCCTATTCCTCCTCTCAAGTTTCTTCATCGTACTCACACAAACACAATACAACACTTTCGAAAACTATTAATTACATTTACACGCTCGATTTAATTATTAGAATATAACGATTACGCGATACTTCGCACTTCCGATTTCAATCTTATTATTGTGTAAAAGTATTATTGTGCCATATTGTGAAATAATTTGTAATTCTTATTTCTATATCAAACAAATAAAATTGAACAAAATTATCATATTTTTATAAATAATTATTGCGTTATACAAATTGTTAATGATATAAAGAAATTTATCTTCAAAATTGATCAATGCTAATTGTTGAATCGTAAAGAATAATTGCGTTTTATTTCTTAGTCTTACGCGATTACGTTCCAACACAAAGAATGATTTATGCCGTTACCTGCCTTCTCCAGGCAGTCGCGGAGTTTGAATGATTGTGTGCAGCAATTTTTTATAAATACAGAGCGTTAGGAAAAAGAAACAAAGCCATTTATTAACCGAAATAAATTCAAAGTATTATAAATGTATATAGCGAATATTCTATTCCTTACGTTTCAAACTAGCTATTAATAAATGATCTATTTACGGTATATTTTTTTGTTCATTTACTCATATAATTCAACAACATATTCCACTATACTTTCAATTAAAAAGACAATAAACTTAAGTTATTTTCAAATTGGCCAAAAATCCAAAGTCAATGTATAAAATTACAAGTCTATACACTAAAAAAAAAACTAATAATAGCTAACAAATGTTCAATAAAATAATTCTAATTAAATATTTTGTTAATATAACAAAAATAATTTTCAGTATAAATACGGTAGAGAACGCCAATGATCGGAAGTTAGATATTTCGAATAATACAATAGTCTTAATTTATAAATTTAAGATATAATTGCGAGCCGAAATGTTCGGTCATTCGCAGATATAATCGCGAGCGAAATGTTCGATTATTCGCCTGTGTTGATGTGACTGTGCGCCGAAATGTTCGAATTTTTAAACACAATCAATCTGAGATGCTAATAATTCTCCCTAAATTAGATAAGAAACTCTTATTGTGAAAAATATTATCAAGGATAAATATTATCAAGGATCATAATGAAGTAATCCTGATTGAGATAATATTTTTCACAATAAAAGTTTCTTATTTAATTTAGGAGGGGATTATTAACGTCTCAGATTGATTGTGTTTAAAAGTTCGAATATTTCGGCGCACAGTCACATCTGAGAAAATTTGATCTTCATATACATAACACAGGCGAATAATCGAACATTTCGCTCGCGATTATATCTTAAATTTATAAATCAAAAATATTGTATTACTTGGAACATCTAACTTTGATCGATTATTGACGCTTTCTATTGTATTTACATTGTACATTAACATGATCGGATCTTATTTCTTAAAAATAATTTTACTTTTCTAAATATTTAGTAAATATTGTAAAACAATACTTAATAATATAACTAATAATATAATAATATAACTAATTTTATATAACTAATAATATAACTAATTTTTTGTAAAACAATACTTACTAAAAATTTAGAGAAGTAATAGTATTTTTATTACATATATTAATCGAAAATTTGATTAGAATTATTTTTCTCGATATTTAATAATTATTATCATATTTTTTCAGTATACACACAAATTCTTCGTGACCGCGTTGGCCACTTTTCGATTATTTAAAAAGTGAAAAATATAATATTTATATAATGTTTTTCTATTAAGATCTTTAACTTGAAAATAAATTTTCTCAAATAGTTATTAAGATATTGTACGATAGCATAAAATACTCACTCTGCGTGTAATCATCTACTAACACAGACGAATATTTGTCTTCATAACTAGCATTATTAAATGCAAATATGCTGCAAAATGTTTTAATTGAAATCAAGTAAAACTTACGGGTGAATCAGTATGTTTAAAATTCAATTTGTTAGAATTATTATTATTGTAAGTTATCAGTATTTCTCGGGGCAAGGCGAGCTTAATACAAAAGTGTATTTTCCTTATATTCCAAGCAGTTCATTGTCAATAAAGTTTCAACGAACGCATTTAACGTAGTTTATAAAGATCCTCCGGCATTGAGCGTGTTAAGCTGCGATTAGTCGCGAAAACTTTTCTTTGGATTGAAAAAGGGACAGTCCCCAAAGTTCGAAATCAATTGATGCTCTACGTTATTTGGGCAAAATTACATTGGTCGATTAGCCTCTAGAGGCAGTCTTATTGAGTCAAAAATCCACACGGGAACTTTCGCAAGTAAACACAGAAGTTCCGTTTTCTCTCATCTGCGGTTTCGATCGCGTGTCAAATTTGAGTTTTCCAATGTGGTTCTAGAGTAGAGTAAACTCGGCACACCGACACTATTGATTTTGTGAAGGGTACCGATGAGGTCAGAATAAGATGGAGAGAGAAAGAGAGAGAGAGAGAGAGAGAGAGAGAGAGAGAGAGAGAGAGAGAGAGAGAGAATGTGTATATGTGTATCAGAGAAAATCGAGAGTAGGTGAGGTCAACCCTCATTCAGGTAGGTTTATATCTGATGGATGAAGTCTAAATTATATGGTCTTTTCCCGATTTATGTTCAGGGTTATCCTTGAACACACTGCCCTGAGCCACTCTTATAAAGGGTAAAAATCAATATATACTTTAGGTTAAAAAGGTCAATATACCGCTAGAAACTAACATTATTTAACAAGGATGAGTAATTTCTAATACTAAAAGCAAAGGTCGCTATTTTTTAATATCCCGGATTTTTTTATATTTCATTGTGCATTTGTATTGATCTTGATACTGTCACGTTAAAATAGATTTGTTCTAATTCACTTATCATACACAATAAGAATATAAATACGTGTATACGTATAAATGAATTAGTTTATTCTTTTATAAAACATTAGAATATAAACATTATTATATTAGTTTACATCTAATAATATTAAATGATATTAATTAAATTATAAGAAAGAATCAAATTATTAAAATAAGTTATTAAGAAAAATGTTTTAACAAAAAATTTTGTAATCAACTTACAAATTAACATGAAACTTCTATAAAAATTCGAAATATGTTTTAACACAAAAAGTCTAATTTTTTTCCCAAAAATAATTTTTTTCATTGGATAAACAAGTTAAATTAAGATTATAAACTTTAATATTTCTTAAATCA
>NW_017259583.1:3777766-3792394 GCF_001594045.1 Atta colombica | reverse complement strand
TATAGAAATAATATATATAGATAAATAGAAATTTTAGCATAGAATTTAGCTCTCGTTCGTTGTCATCAAATCTTTAAAGTATACTTTATAAATTGTGTAGTTTGATATTTAAGAATCGTTCTATATGAAATTTAATATATTGGGTGTTAAACGATCCAACATATCTCTGTAACGATTTCTTACTACGGTGCATGAATAAAGATATCCGAGGTTGACGCATATAGGAGCACTATAAAAATAGTTTGCTGAATACCGTACTGCTTTTATGCATGCTCTCAAAGTTTAACATCAAAATACTTGTCATATAACGTTTTGTATACTTTTTTTTGGCATAAATCGCATCATCTGATTTTATTGCTTATAAAATAATAATATACAATAACTATAATATATAATAATACTATTATTTAATAGAAAGGCATTTTGCATTTTGAAATTTATTTTTATACTCGAGAAAAAAAAGATCGTTCTTTTAATAATAAAAATATAATAAAGTATATTTTATATTATCATTGTTGCCATAAAATAATTTTGTTCCACTGTCTTATATCTATCACATAACATGAAAGATACAACAAAACGTTAATATCATTTTAATAAAGACGTTAATAAAGTAAAGCAATCTTGATCGGTACATTGATGACAAAGATAGCCAAATGGATATACAGACATGTTCGTATCGAGAGCCATGATTTATGACAAAGGGATATCGAAAGCTGTAATCGGGTGCTATGACAAATCTCACGAATGATTTGCGGCAATCTGCCGACAGAATCTGCTCGCGTTGGAATCTGTCCAAAATTGATGGTGCGTTTTCGTTGAAAACGTAATGCGTTACGCATTCACGCAACGAACGACGAGTGCTAGGCGTATCCCATATATCAACCAGCGAGACATGATTTAATGGTTATGAAGATAATGTATGTGTACGACGACGCAAGAGGGAATAATTGGCCAGGTAAATTGGGTTAGAAATCCTTTAGCGCTATTAATGAATGTATTTTTGACACAATCTCCAAACAGATGAAAATAATCGCGGAAGTAGGAACGCTATTTCACAACCGCTTAGCGCTAAAATGCATCATAAATTAAAATTTTGAACAGAATGATTCAAATCGCACAGCTGTACATTTTATAATTGCAAATATAAATTCTTCGGAATTGCATTATATTTTATTATATAATGATAGATTATTATATCTTAGAAAACATTATGACAGATAAATTAACCTACGTTTTGATCAGATTAATCATTGGTTAGATTAAATTCGCAGCAAAATAAAAAATTTAGAGAATATCATTAAATCTTTAGTCAGACGAATAGAAAATGGAGAATGAAAATAATTCTAATAAAGATCCGTCGAAGCGTACTACCTATCAAAAAAATACAGAAGAAACAGAACGTCACGCTAAATCAAAGATTTTTATAATCAAAGATACATCGGAAGAAAAAGAAGAAAGATTCTCAATAAAAGAAACAAATTCTTTCCAAAAAGAAGCAATGAAAGAGAATAATGAAATATTAAAAGAGACAATCACGTCAAAATCCTTTCCTAAGAGAGTTGATAACACCAAGAAATATGATAAATCAAAACGCGAGATTAACAATCCAGGAAAAATTGGCGATATAGCGACGGTGATGGCCGATAAATATCGATGTCAACGTCCTCTTCGTGATATAATTGGCAAACGAGAGCAGCGTAGAGAAGAATTAGAAAAGATGGAAGGAGATCTGCGACAACGTTTGGATATGCTTGAATGTTCGATCCCGGCGGTGATGATATGGAATATTTGGCGAATGTCACAAGGCGTGCCTGTCTGTAGGATCAAGCGTATTCTAGAGAAACAATTTAAAGACACGAGGGAACTCTCTTGTCGCAGCACACCGAGCTGTCATTATGATTGCAGGGTACGAGAAGTTGAGGCAGAAAGAAAACTGGCATTGAAAAAGGTGGAGGAAGCGCGAACTCTTTGGTTGGAGAAACTCGCGACGTTGGAAGAAAGAAAAAGAAAACTTGACGAAGCCAGGAAAATTCAAGAAGAACAAAGAAACGTGATAGAACAGTTAAATGAAGAAAATAGAATGTTGCAAGAAGCGATGGAAAAGAAAGCAATAGAAATAGACGAATCGTGTCAGTGCGGTGATACACAATGTAAACAGAGACATCTCAGCAAAGTCTCTAGCGTGACGTCCATTGAGTTCGGAGACATTCAGTGTCTGGAGAAGCTACAACGATTAGCGGAAGAGGAGGTGATAACAAAGCGAGAAATAGCCGAGTTGGAACGTCGTGAGGAAGCTTACATGAGAACACTTCAGCAGGCCGATGAATTGTGGTCTAAAATAGAGGGCGACATGGTCACTACAACGAGCGCATTGCAAGAACAATTGGACATGAAAACTACCGCCAATCAACAACTTGCGAATCGTGTATGCGAATTGGAAGATGCGCTCGAGAAGTGCCGGACAAGACTAGTCACGTGTAGAACAGAACTAGAGAAATTTCTAAGTATTGAGAAAGTTGAAGCTACGATAGGTCGCGACGATGATGTTGCGAAAGTGGTAGATAAGGAAGTTGCTGTAAAGGCTAAAGTCGTGCATCGGCCAATCGGCAGGATAGATGACATAGCCACAGTAAAGGACGACGAAGTTCTTGCGAAAGTCGAAGTTGTGGATGAAGAGGTACTAGCGAAAACCAAAGTCGTGAACGAGGAAGCGTTAGCAATAACCGAAGTTGAGGATAAAGAAGCATTGGCGAGAGTCGTCCTGGTCGGTGCCGATATAGAAACTATTTTTATCGATGAATTGGTCTCAGTTAAACCTGATGTGGTTGATCTTGCTGTCGATCGTCCAGTAGATGTTGCTGTCGATCGTCCAGTAGATGTTGCTGTCGATCGTCTAGTAGATGTTGCTGTCGATCGTCCAGTAGATGTTGCTGCCGATCGTCCAGTAGATCTTGCTGTCGATCGTCCAGTAGATCTTGCTGTCGATCGTCCAGTAGATCTTGCTGTCGATCGTCCAGTAGATCTTGCTGTCGATCGTCCAGTAGATCTTGCTGTCGATCGTCCAGTAGATCTTGCTGTCGATCGTCCAGTAGATCTTGCTGTCGATCGTCCAGTAGATCTTGCTGTCGATCGTCCAGTAGATCTTGCTGTCGATCGTCCAGTAGATCTTGCTGTCGATCGTCCAGTAGATCTTGCTGTCGATCGTCCAGTAGATCTTGCTGTCGATCGTCCAGTAGATCTTGCTGTCGATCGTCCAGTAGATCTTGCTGTCGATCGTCCAGTAGATCTTGCTGTCGATCGTCCAGTAGATCTTGCTGTCGATCGTCCAGTAGATCTTGCTGTCGATCGTCCAGTAGATCTTGCTGTCGATCGTCCAGTAGATATTGCTGTCGATCGTCCAGTAGATCTTGCTGTCGATCGTCCAGTAGATATTGCTGTCGATCGTCCAGTAGATATTGCTGTCGATCGTCCAGTAGATCTTGCTGTCGAGCGTCCAGTAGATCTTGCTGTCGATCGTCCAGTAGATCTTGCTGTCGATCGTCCAATAGATCTTGCACCAATCAAAGATGCAGAAGGTATAGTTCGACCAGAAGACATAGCTTATGAGCAACAGAGATATAAAGAAGCTCGGGAATATTTGGCGCAATTAGGCTCGTTAGAAGAGCTGTATACAGATGACGGTGTGCCGTGCGCACATGATTTCGTATGCAATGATGTGATAACGTCACTTGTCGGTATGACAGATGAGGAATTTATTGCGTTGAGTGTGGAACATCCTGTACTAACAAAAGAAACCGTGATTACTGAGGAAGGAGAGAAGCCATTTAAAAAAGAATTAGTAAAAAAATTACACAACGAGGTTGAAAAAAGAGAAAAGAAAGAAGATGAAATCCCTGGCATCGAAATTGAGAGAAAAATTGCCGAGAAAGCAGAAGTGGAAAAACGGGTCGCTAAAGTAGATGATGTTAAAGAAACTGTAACATCACGGGCAATCGAAGAAACTGCGGATGATAGGCTAGTAACGATGCCAAAAAACCGAGCGCCGGAAGTAAACAACACCGAGGCTAGAAAGAAACAAAATCAGAATGTCATGATACAACGCAAGACGATCTTATCGTGGATTGATGCGATCGATACAATTCGCACGACAGCAGCGGTATACAATTCGTATTACAATTAAAATTAAAGAAATATTGCAATTATATAAATATACACAAACTGTATTAATATTTTAGCTAATAATATTACATTAGCTAGAAAAAGTTTAACGTAGTATTATGTAGCACAATAAATGCAGAATATGTATATTTTTTCATAATAATATATTTCTGTTCCATTTATTTAGAAACATCCTGACTGTCACGTAGTAAAGAAAGATGCTGATACCTTAGCAAAACAAGTTCGCATGTATATTGGGGTAAGAAATCAGATATATCTAATATTGCAATTCATTATTTGTGAATAATAATCATAGTTTATAAATAATGACAAACATAAACTATACTTTTCAATTCTCACTATATTTAATATCCATCTCGATATCTCACACTATTTAATAACTCACTATTTAATAATATTGTTGTAATTCTTTCCGAAGTATCACAATACATATTCCGAAGATTTTTTGAACATGATGTTAAATTAATAAAATTTGCGTAGCATGGCATTTGAATAAAATGATTGGAGTAAAATGAGCAAAAAATAACATTTTTAGCCATTTTTAATATTATTACAAAATTATTATTTACAAAGAAACAAAAATTTGTTTTTAAATAAAGTTTATGCCATCTAAAAATACAATTCAAAAATGTTCAAATGAATTTTATTTCATGATTATACAATTTACTTTCAAGCTTTAATTGCTTAAACTGTGGACTTTCTGCATAAATTATGAATTTCAACAAAAAATCTTTTTCTTATTTGAAGTGCTATAGCATTACTATTTCGAAGATTTCGTGCGCTAAACACAAGATGCCTTTATCAAAATTTATGTACCAGAACTTTTAATAAATTGGAGTAAAATGCCAAAAATCATCTTAATTTACTATTACCTCAATTTACTAAAAATTCTGCTACGTCAATTTTGACTGCATCATGTTTAGTATGAAAAAAACTTCGAGATATGTACTTGATTGAGAAACAAAGTTTAGTTTTACCATAAAAAAACTGTTGAAAATAGCCAAAAGCGTTGTTTTTAGCCCATTTAATTTACTCTAAATCCTGCCGTGGTACGCAAGTTGTTGCCGTACCAACGGCATCATAAAAAAATGTTCAGCGCAAAAATTTTCAGAATATGTATTGTGGTTTTTTTGAAGAGAGAAAAAGTTACTTTTTATCAAACAGTATTTAATGTTTAGAAAAAAAAATAGTACTTAATGTTTAAAAAAATTTATACGCTTTCAATTTAATTAAACATAATATTTTCAAATTAAAACTATTGTGTTACAATTCAAATTATATATGTTCTATTAGATAAAACCTAAAGAAATGGAAGAGGAAAATGCAACAATAAACGCAGAAGGTAAGCAGAAGAAGATGATTAAGAAGAACAACATAAAAATAAAACAAAATAAAAATTAATAAATAAAACTAAATTACAGACGAATTAATAATTTTGAAGGCTAAAGAAATTAAACCTGCGATAAAAATTGATTCCGAACCATTCCTTAACTCTGAAGAAGCATCGGCAGAAGTAAAAGCATCAATAGAAGCAGAAGCAATAGCTGAAGCAGAATTACTACCTACTTTTACAAAAGAAGAGGTACCAATTGACATAAAACTCCCTACGACGATTTCAATGAAAGATTCTTTTCAGCCTCCTACAATGGACGATCAAAAAATTTTGAAAGATGACACACTTCCATTAATATCCAAACCAGATATTGAAATAAAAGTTGAAGAAACGCGAGTCGAAAAAATTGAAATGTTTTTGAAAAACAAAAATGCAGAAAGAAAAGCAATAGTCAAAGCTCTGATAAATAATATATTAACAAAATTAGAAGCAATTGATAAAACTGTAAATTCTATAGATGAAGAAAAAATGTTGACTGTTCCAAAAATAGAAAAAAATGATGAAAAAGAGAAAGAAATAAAAATACCAAGAGAAATAAAAATAAAAGAAATAACAGTAAAAAACGAAAAAGCAGATAAAGTGTTACCAGTGACAGAAATTGAGGAAAGCGAATTGGTAGAATGGGTTGCAGAAAAGTCAGAGGAAATTTCACCGCTAGATGAAACTAAAATTTCAGACATGAAAGAAATGATACCACCTATGGAAATTGTAGAAATGATACCACCTATGGAAACTGTAGAAGTTTCACCGATTTCAGAAAAGAAAGAGATAGAACAAGAAGAAATAATACCAGTAGTAGATGTAAAAGAAGTAAAAAAAATGATACCAGAGACAATTTCACCAACTGTGGACATAACCGAGGTAGAAAAATTTGAACCCGACAAATTTCCTATCGTAGATGTTGAAAAAGCACCGATTGCAAAAGCAATAGAAGAAAAAATTAAAATGGAAGAGCCTACATCTATTTTAAATGGAAAAGAAGATTCATTGCTTCTGGACGCGGTAATCAAAGAAAAAATCGAAAAAGAAAAACCCGCAATAAAAAAAGAAAAGATTGAAACCGCAAAAATGCTACTGATTGCCGAAATAGTAAAAGAAGAAAAAAATGAAGTCACAGAACTATCACCAATTGAGGTCATGGAAAAAAAAGAAAAAAATGAAGCCATAAAGTTGCCACCAATTTCGAATATAGTAAGAGAAGAAAAAATTGAAACCGTAGAATTACCATCGATTTCGGATATGGCAAAAGAAAAAATTGAAACTGCAAAGGTTTCACCGATTACGGATATAGTAAAAAAAAAACAAATTGAAGCCGCAGAATTGCCAAATATGGCAAAGAAAGAAAAAATTGAAGTAAAAAAATTATTACATGCGGATGTAGTAACAGAAGAAAAGATTGAAATAATTCAGCCAATACCAACAATATCAATGATAAAAAAAGAAATGGAAGAGAAAATCGAAGACCTGAAAAAAATGCTTGAAGTAAAAATTAAAAAAGAAAAAGATAAAGAAATAAAAAAAATTCTACCGGAAGAAGTTATACCGTCTATCGAATTATTTGAAAAGAAGGAAGAAGAAGAAATACCTCAAATAAAAAAAGAAGAAATACCTCAAATAAAAAAAGAAGAAATATCTCAAATAAAAAAAGAAGAAATACCTCAAATAAAAAAAGAGGAAACACCGACAAAGCTGCTCAAGAAATCAACATCAAAAATAAAAAGAGAAGTATCAAAGAAAAGGTCAGAAATAGTTCAGATAGAATTAAAAAATCCAATTACTGAAACAAAATCGACTGAAATGGAAATACCAGTGATACCACTCGATCTAAGATTAGTGGTACAGCCGTATCTAATCATAGCGAAAATCAAAGAGAAGGAACTATTGCAGATAGCGAAGCCACCATGTACGGAATGTTGTTTGGTTAGTAAATATTATTCACTTCAATTATCGCTTTCTTATTAATTATTAATAATTAACAATTTCTTAACAAACACTATAATTTTAATGTCTTTCTGAAAGAATAATATAACTTTCATACATAATATGGAAGCCTTAAATTATTCATAGTTTCTAGTCTCGCTCTAGTGTATTAATAGCGGTTGATCATTCTGAATATATGATTCCTTCATTTGCAGCGACCACCGATCGAGACTACGAAGCAGCTCGAGATTCCGCAAACTGATGTACCTCAAACCGAAGTCGTACAAACCGAAGTTATACAATCCGAGGTCGTACAAACCAAAATGATGCAAACTGAAATCGTACAAAATGAGGTCAATGAACAAGCTAAAGTTGTACAAACCGAGAGCATCAAAACTGCAGTTGTACAAATAACCTCGCAGGCAATTTCGACCACTGAACCGCCCCGTATACAAAATATTAGTGAATATTTAAAACCAGCCGAGCTAAAAGCCTCGAGGACTGAAACCGCTGGCGACCGTCCTGAAATAACCGGCCGAAAAATGCTCTGGCGCAAACGCTTAAAGGACCAATCGACCGTCACGACTTCCAGCATCGGATCACAGACGGATAAAACAAGCCACGTTAGCCACGATCGAGTTGTAAGAGATGAAAGAGAACGCGCGAGAGTGCCCACGGATGAACTTTTACGATCTATAAAGATCGCCACCATGCTAGCGCGACCGGACACAGAACGCGAGATTAGGACAATTAATTATGGCGGGAAATCCGACGAAATGGGCAGAACAGCTTGTAACTGTTGTGCATGCGGTAAAACTCCAATTCCGTCGTCGACAAGACCTAGATTAGAGGTTCAACCGCAGATAGATGCAACGCCTCCAGCGGCAGCTACGTTCAAGCGTATGTTTATTCGCCCTAAAATCGATCATCCGATATTGCATGATAGATTGTGTAGCGATTGCAAAGCAAAAATACAGAGTAGGATGCCGCAAGAGAAACATCACATCGAGAAGATCATCAAGAAGATTTCTCATGATCAGGAGAGCTGCAGATATGTGTCACTGACTAGTAAATCATGCCGTGCGATATCTCAAAAAAGAATAATTATAAAAAGGGACCAGGCTTGCTTGGCCAAAATATCTAAGCAAAAGTTTAATCCTATCGAACAAAAAAGAAAAGATAATTTACAGTCAATTTTAGAGGAAAAATCGACTGTGGAACCGCTATCCGCAAGTTGCATTTGCTTCAAATTAGAGAAAACTGGCGAATCAATTAAAAAAGGAAACTGCTATTGTGGAGATTAAATACACGTATTTATCATTATTTTATTCAATCAGTCGTATAATAACATATATTGTTTAATTAAATATTTGAGTTGATATTATACTGTAGCATTTATTTTGCCAATCATTTTATCCATTCAATAATATAAATAATATTAAAATAATATATATGCTACAAAAAAATATATGCAGCTACAGTATAAACTGTAAAAATGCTAGAAAATGCTATAAAATGTTATGATAGTGATAAAGTGATAAAAAGTTTGAAAGAGTGGCTAGCAGCAGAATCATGAATAAAATGTGAAAAACGCATCACAGAATTTAATCAGAGTTTACGTGAATAGTGAACTCTTGTGTTAGATCTCTGGTTGAGACAACGCCAGTAAAAAATGGAAGGATATAAAAGATGAAAAAAGAGATATGTAGTATGTAATTTTCGATAATATGATCTTTACAATGATATACTATATGCGAACAATTTCATTATATGAATAAATGCTTCTCCCGTACTTTTAATTCATTCGCTGTAGCGTGCAACGATAAAATCAAATATTAAATTCATATTCAAATGTTTTTTATACATGTATATGTACCTGTAATATATTAATATATCGATTCAATTCAAAGTAAACAGATAATTCGAAAAATATAAACGTTTCATTTTAATCTGTATTTTAAAAATACAAGAAGATTTTGCAAATCAACGATCGTAGACAACAAACTGTAGACAAATCAATACGGTTCTATATTAAATCAAATTTCCTTTCGTAATCCTACGCGTTTTTCAATAAATAATTTCAATCATAAATAACAGAAATCAAACAGCACAGAGATCTATCCGCACTACAAATGTTTAAAGAACATCTCAAAAATTTATGCTTTTTTAGATATCCGTGCGATGTTTTCTTGCCATCTGCAAGTATTGATCGGCGCTCCGTTCGCCTTTCATCCCAGTGTAATGGCTAAAATCGAGACTCACCGAACGTTGGCCAAGGTGTGCCTGCGAGATCGCAGGTTGTGGTACCCCCGTAGTTCGCCGATGCTGCCCTGCTCGGCCTGCATCCTAGCCTGAGCCGTCGCGGCGGCAGTAGCAATCACGTGGTGTTGGTGCCCTCCGGGGGCTCCCGCCGTCGTGATGCTTCTACGAGAACGCCAACCCGATCTGCTGCCGCTCGGCGTAGGCGATTTTTTCGGTTGATAAGGTCTGAAAATGGCGTTGGAAACGTACGTTGGCACACCAACGTATTCATCGTGTTAAATGGCGAGGCAGACCGCGTGTATAATATATTATACTGTAACTATCGTTCTAATTAAAAATTCCTTAAATTATCATATCAACGAAATCGACCGAATTCCTATAAATTTATTGTTTCTTCGCAAAAGCACTTTAAATGTCTTAATTAATACGTCACGAATGTGTAATGTTTACTGTTGCTGCATTACAAGGATCTCGCCCTTAATATCGTCCTTTATTTCTAACTTGTACCATTATCTTTTATTCTTTCCAAATTTTCTTTTTCTTTTTTTTCGCCTTGCTTTCTTGTTCACCCAAAAATTTCAACGTACTGAATGATTCATAAGATTCTTCATGTAGATATGCATGAAAAAATATCTCTTGACCTAAAAAAAATACTCTCAGCCAAAGGTCTATCAAATATAATAATACGAAAATGTGACATCTCAAAAGAGAATAAAAAAGAAAATAGGATATATATTACTTATAATATATATAGTAGAACATATTATTTGAAGATTTTATCTTATCTATAGGGATATGTTCATATGAGCCACGTCGTAATATCTAAATTCATTATATCCGTATTACAGAATTAATGCAGTGACTGTAACGGTCTTTCTGGCGCGCATTCTCTTTCTCTGTCTCCCTCTCTCTAGACGATTCTTGAATTAATTACAACAATTAACTAGCTCAGGTCATCGTATGAGGCTGTACAATTAATTGTAAGAGCTGCTCTGATCAATATCGCGCATTATATAAATCTGTGTTTACAATTTATTCATTATTTATCTATTTATCATACCAGTAAACAATAAAACGTTAAATAGGTTTCTCGGAAAACGCGCCAAGCTTTTAATCTGATCTCGATTTTGAAGGATCTCAAACATGATTATCAAACATAATATATTACAGATGTATCGACGCGATATGAAGTTTGCTGTGATAAGATTTCTACTTCGCTGACTACGGTAACCGGATGTACTAGGGAAATGGGCCGTGACAGAGATAGCTGACACCTCTGGACCTGAGAGACGACAATCGTGTTGCTGCAAGGATCTTTGTTGTTCATTTTTCTCTTTTTCGTTTTCTTTCTTATCTGCTTTTGTCACTGTGCGTAATACAATAGGAGAATGGCTGTGACAAAAGTGGAAAAGACGGTTTTGTTCGGGAGCTGTCGGGCAGCGCATATAGCAAAAGATTTCTAAAAAAAAATGTAAGAAAAACATGGTTACACTATCGATTGTATTTTGTACATTCAACCACCACCTATGTCTAATAATGATTCGATAAAAAGAATGCAACAATAAACCAAAACAAAATAATTCCATAAAAATAACAAGAAAGTACTTATACAAAGTGAAACAAATAAGCTGTTTATAGAAATAAAAAGCGACCTACCGAAAAATTCCTAAACATATATAAATGGATTCTAAAGTAGATTTAATAAATCGTTCTAAAGTAGATTTAATAAATCGTTCTAAAGTAGATTCAGAAAATTATTTTTTTCGTATTTTTCTCTCCTCTTTTATAAACTGTTTTTGTTGTATCGTAAATGAAAAATTAGACGCGTTGAAATTTTGTTAAATTTATTTTTGCTGTAATGGTGCGTAATAAATATTTTGCGAACCGATAGATTTACGCTTAAGGCCGATATTTATCGTTGTTTTTTATATTTAAGACCGTTTAATTATAATCTTAAGGAGTCAGTCAATCAGAGAACTGCATTAGCATATTAAGACATTATTTAAGACGGTCTTAAAATAAGAATGGATTATGAATACCACCCACAGAGTTATATTAGCACCTTAAGATACTTAAGATACTATTACTTAAGACGATATTAGAATAAGAATCCATTATGTATACCGATCTTAAGTTACGTAATCCATCAGTTCCTATCATAAATTATAAAGGCAGCAAAAAAATAAATTTAACAAAATTTTAACACGTATAATTTTGCATTTGCAATAAGACAGAAACTGCTTATAAAGAGATTACAAATAAAATAAATTTTAAGTAGATATGCATCTAAAAATAATTTTGTTGGACCATTCAAATGATATTACGTAGGACTTTAAAATATATATTATGAATAATGTCGCATAAAACTTTTAACATTTTAGCAACCAGTTTAAATCTATATAATTATGATGATTCCAACAGAATTATTTTCAGATCTGTATCTTAAATTTTTAGATATTTCAACAAAACCTTGTTGAAACATCAAAACAATCTTTTCATATAATAATTTAAAAATGATAAACACATATATATACATAAGAAAGTTCTAGCTCTAATTTTGTCGGAGAGTAATACAAACACAGTATAGAATAAACGGATCGCGCTTATCGACAGTAAGTGCACCAATGTTATTGCGAATCACAATCACAAATCAATACTGATTATTCTGCGTATTAATCAAATCGATCCGTTCGTTGCATGGCTTTCCGAGCATTAGCATTCATACATTACTTCCGCTGTTCTCTATATGTGCTTTGACAGATAAAGGCTTACATTCTACGTCGAGATTCTGAATTATCGCTGACAAACCAGTTCTATGATACCCGGTTGCATGAATACCGATGATGTACCGTGTATGGTGCTTTTCGCCGGTGAGAGAGAACTTCGCATTTTGATGAAATTGTGACTGCATTCATCAAAATAACACATATGATATATACATATGTCCGCGAACGTGCCGACATAATCCGCAGTTACAATATTTATTAGAAATCAACATCGATATTAAACGCTATTAGATCTCATCGATTGATCGTGATTTTAACGAGGTGAAACATCAACAGGTTGCTTTATGACGCGGAATAAGTCGGCGATTCACGAGCGGTCAATGCATCGAAGGCATCGAAGCACGTGTGCGAATTTCTGATCAATCAGATTGACTATAATGTAATACGAATTAATCTCACGAAAAGGAAGGAGGAAGAGAGAGAGAGAGAGAGAGAGAGAGAGAGAGAGAGATGAAATTTCTGATCGTTCCAATCTCGTGCTGACTGCATCATTGCATTACATAACCATATTCTTGTACATATGCACATATCTATCACCACGATGCGCTTGTATATACGTGTCTATAGACTTCTATAGACTACGAATACGCGGAACTAAATTCTCGAATAACGTCGAAGGAAATAGTCACTTTGTATTCCTACTTCTCTTCGCTCATATTCGCTGATATGGTCGTTTCATTAAAATTCCTTCTCGATTCTGATTTCAAATCACATATATTCTGATGTAACGCTGAAGATACGCAGTGTATCCTCAGCTCCCTTTAGGCCCACTCTCGTGTTCTAATTATACGAGATTCGAATTAGAATTAGCTTACCAGACGGTCTATTTCGCGACGGATAAGATACGACCATTATGGCGTCATAATTCAGATCTCATCCTCTAACAACTATCTCGCTCCAATTCTCAAGTCAAAGATAGACAGTACCGCGAA
This sequence comes from Atta colombica, assembly GCF_001594045.1. NCBI lineage: Eukaryota > Metazoa > Arthropoda > Insecta > Hymenoptera > Formicidae > Atta > Atta colombica. The sequence continues at coordinate 3,778,919 of NW_017259583.1, read as the reverse complement.
TTTAATAAAGTAATAAAAGTCTCTTGAGTGAAACTTAAAATAGTTCATGTATTACTTGATACCCGCGAATCGATAAGATATATCTACAAATTAATCTTGAAGCATTGCCTTATACATGCAATTTCGTAAAAAATCAGGACAATCGATATCAAACGGTACTCACAGGTACTCGCACTTCACATTTGAAAGCGATTAAACCGATTATATTAAACCGATCAATGTATGAAAAACCCGCACTGATCCAGCTTTGCGGTGAAACAATAGGAGATTAACTTTTGCTTTTAGAATAATGATAGTTGAAATCTCTTACAATCATGCAAATAAAACAACATCATCAATTCAACTAACCGTAACTAAATGAGGAATAATTATTTAAAACAAACATGTTAATTTTTTTATATATATTATTAAATTTAAAATAAAAATTCCTTTAATTAAAATTTATATGACCGAAAGAAGAGAGGAATAATCGATTAACAGCTCGCGATCTTCAAATTGTTTCGGCCTCATTACATCCTTAATTAAGCTCTTATAATTAAGTATTCCCTACATTAATTACGTCCCGTTTTAGCTTTCTTGAGACAAGTTAATTATTGGTTCGATCATGTTCTCCTATAAGTAACCAGAGAAAACTTGCCTGTAGCTATTCCTCAAGTTCATATTTCCATCTCAGCCATTTCTACTTTCTCAATAATATAGCGCACTAATTATAATTATAATTTTCTACGAGCAACTTATATATTACATGGAAAGGATAGTTTTATTGAAGTATCATGGAGAAAACGATTTTGTTGAAGTATTCAAAAATTTAGCTAGATACAGATCAGAAAATAATTTTGTTGGACCATCAAAGTAATTACATAAAGATGCTTAAAATGATTGCTACAATTTTAAAACTTTTTACGGCAATATCTATAATTAAATTTTTTAATTCAGCTAAACTATTACAATTCAAATATTTCTTCAACCGCGCGTTCATCATAGGAAAGCATATGAGTACGTATCGATCACTTCACGTTTAAATTAGCTAATCGTTTGATAACTCGCGTGTGCACTTACATGCTTAATAGTAATAGCCATTAGTGTAAAACCGACAGTTGCTCATCATTAGTGTTAGGTCGTTATGAACTGCAAGAGGAAAACCGCAATCAAT
>NW_017259583.1:3774611-3777666 GCF_001594045.1 Atta colombica | reverse complement strand
TATACTAGCTGTTTTAATCTGAAAATGTAAGAACAGTATTTAAATAAAAGCTCACATAATGCATTTTATGACATAACATTTTAAAATGATAAATAATTCGAAAAACAATAAGTTCAATAACAATAAATTTTTTTTATGTAATAAATATTTCTACTTAAACAAAATGAAAGATTTTATACAAAACATGTTGAGCACAATTATTGAGAATAGCTCAATGTTTACTCAAAATTATCTTTCAAAGTTTATTTATTTGAATAATTAATCTCATTAGATAATTGTACTCAACAAATTTTGGATATCGAACAAACAGCCGATATATATAAGATTAATAAAATTAACACAGTATTTCATCGCTAGTGTCATATGTTTCGTGTTATTAAACACAGCATATTTAATCAGCCGATTAATCGAAGCCATATTTTATGTATTATCAAGACCGAATATCTTCGCAAATGCTAAGTATAATGGCAGGCTTTAAAGCTCCGATATGTTCTTGTTATCCCACATCCCCCTAATTCCTAATTGATCGGTAGTGTCCACTCGGAGAAATTTCGGGCACGCTCTCGATGTTTCCTGCGACTGATTGGATAATCATATCACTCCAGATATTGAGCTATTGACCATCTTTCATACAAGAAGCATATTCCTCGCGATATTTCTCTTACTATTCGTTTTCCTCTTCATTATTCGAAACATTTGAATTTCTTATGTTTAGTTTCCTAAATGAAAAAAAATAAAAAAACTAGTTGTTGTTAAAGTAGCATTTGATCAAAATTAATTTTTTTTAAATCTTATAAATTTCTACATGCCTAGTGCAATTGTTTCGGAACTCAAACAACTGTTATTTTTAAAGTCTAATTTTTCATTTTTCTTTTATGTTACAATAAAAAAATCTAACTCTCTACAAGAATAGGACATTCCAAACTAATGATTCTGGAGAAAGATTTTGAATAAAACATGTAGAAATAAACATAATAGAGTATTAAAATATGATATGTTTATAGTACAATCGTATATTCTCTTGATTGCAAAAAGAAACGGCTATATGTATATTTTTTTTTCTTTTCTCAGATCAAATATCTGTTTTGCCTTGTATAACGTATCCGGTATTAAATCACAACTAGAAACCGGGTGAACTACGTATGCAACGTTTATTTTAACGCGTCATATTCAAACAAGCGTCCAAAGGTTTGCGATACGATTCACAATATCTAAAGAGCGAATCGATGTTCCATAATGATATTCAGTATGTCAAACGTGCTTATGCCATCAGCTTTTTTCTCAATGTCATATTGAATCCTATATTAACATAATATATTAATTTCCACGTTTATCAATTATTTTAGCTCTTAGTAGATATCATTTTAGGAAGTGAGTAAGAGAGTCATAAAAGCACATTCGAATAAAAGTATTTCTCTTATTTTTTATATTTTTATTAATCGATTAATTTATAAATCGATAAATTTTCCATAAATGCAAAAAATACATTTTCTCATCTTTATTCATAAAATATATTTTATCTAAAAACAGAAAAAAACTAAAAAGTTATTTTCGCGTTTGTCTCGCGATATTTTCTTCGATCTTCGCGTTGGTGAAACATTTTAAGGTAAAGTGTAATTTAATCTTGTCATCGTCATTCCGATTCTCACAGATCTTAGAATTGAAAAACATTCTACTTTCGATTTTTTTCTCTATATATTTCCAATTCATTTAAACATATTCGATTCATATTTGTATACAATACTGTAACAGTATTACATACTCATAATTTAAAAGTTAAAGATAAATTCATTGATAAAAAAATCTTTAGAAAGAAAAGTTCGAAAAGAACTAAGTAGACGATAAAGAAGAATTATGAACATTATTCATAAAATCATGCTTATTAGCATAAAAAAAATTGTTAAATTGCTTGTACAATTTGGTAAGTGATATTATCCCTATTATACCAGTTTTGCTCATGAATGCGTTTCAAGACCAAAAAAAAGTTCGACGCGCAGTATGCAGAATTAGAATGTATGTATATAAATTCACACAGAAATATGTATTTAAGCACTAAGATTCGCTTCAACTGAATTTCTCGTATTTAATTAAAAAAAAAAGTTCAATAGTTCAATAGTTGATTCCAGATATCGAGCTCCACAGATAATTACGTATATCACAAACGTGGGGCAAACCTATCCGAATTACTTGTAACATTTAATCTGATATAGCACATGAATAGCGAGCAGATAAAGTCTCCTCATTCCCGAGATTACCTACCATCGCGCAGCCAATCGAAGATCTTCTCGTGCCATTCTCTACGAGCACAATAACCGCATGAGTTCCATTGAATCGGGCGCATCAATCGATGTATGAACGCGTGCGCTCCACATTTTGGTATTATCAAGAAAAAGATCGAATATCGTTAATACAATATTGATATGATCGAAGATCGTTAATACAATATTCGATATACGTTTCTTTAAAAAAAATATGAATAAAGATCTAATACATATAGAATTACCATTCTAAAAGGAATTATTTATTAAATAGAAACCTTTTAACCTATATCGTTGAGTAATTAAATTATAATAAATGAAAATGTCTCGAAACTCGAGATAGATTCATCGTCCTACCTAATTATTTAGTTGCCAGCATTTTCGTACATAATTGCCTGTGCATAAAGTATTAATAACTTTTCCTCTTTTCTTGAAACGAACGTTCTCGAAGGCTAAAACTAGATATAACTTTCGCAATTGTAATGTACTATTAAATTGAGTGAACAACAAAGTCAGGCGAGTAAACGCGATTTGACGTCGACGTCGATATGTGACAGATGTAAGTTTCATTGCATATGTGTACACATGACACTACAACATAAAGCGTAACATTGAGAAATGTGTCAGTCCGATGCAATGAAACTATAAATCAAACACATATAGGGTTGGAAAAGAAAGTTTGTCCACCAACTATAACAAACTCTCGCAGCAACAGACAGTTTCAGTAGATATACATTTCGAATTAAATGTAGAGAATGACAATTGAAAAATTTCGTAAATCATACATACACATATAT
>NW_017259583.1:3767428-3774511 GCF_001594045.1 Atta colombica | reverse complement strand
TATATATATATATATATATATGGCTTAACGCTATCGTAGATACGAATATAATTTTCCGTTAATACACGCCATCTGCTTATAATTTATAATTGCGAAACTATATTTCATGATGCAGAAATGTCATAGGAGAAATATTACGTCAAGTGTAAAATACTTAATGTTATTAATACATAACGTAATGAGAATAATGCATGAATTACACGCACGTATACACGCGAGCTGCCGTCGAGTTAATTGCGATTATAGAGAGAAGCGCCATTAATTAATCGCAAAATTTAACGCATTCTATCGATATAACCATAACAGAATATTTAATTAAATCGGCAATTAACTACTTAAAACGTTGTTTACACTGCACGACACGATACGTACAACAGTGATATATACAATTAGTGATATAGAGCACTTTTAAAACGTTTTACGAACCATAATAATTATGCATCGTATGGATAATAATCAACGCGTTTAGTAGAAATAACAAAGTAGAAGTAACAATTGAATATGACTATTTTATACTGAGAACAATGCATAACGAACTTCAGATCAGAGAGTCATCTAATCATGTTTGAGTGCTACTGGATTATTACTCAACTGTAATCTTCGTTGAATGCACATATTGAGTTTGATTAATTGATACTGATATAGCAAATCTCTGTTACAACAATCTCTGCCAAACTCAAGATAGTAATAGTCATTCCCGTGACATATCGTGTAAAACGTGGGGTATAAACATTCTAATAACGCTAAAAAAATCAAGATGAAACATATTAATAAAATTCTATCTCGATACATTTAGCGTAAATTGAAAAACCTACAAAACTAAATTAATAACTGACCGTTCTCGGATGTGACGACCCTCCTCATCATCCTCCTCCTCGATGTCGTGTAAACGCGGGCTAAGTCGATGCTGAGTGCCCTCCCTACCGTAATCTTCTTCTTCGCCTATCCTTAGCTCACACTCCTTCTCTTCGTCGTCAAGATCATCAAGGTCTTCATCAAGATCACCGAGTGGTGCACGTTCTTTAAACTGAGCCACACAAATGCGTTTCGGTGGTTGATAAAGATATTGCTTCTCCTGTTGCAGAACTTTCTGCTGTTGTTGGTGCTCGTGTTGTTGGCTTCTTTGCTGCTGGTGGGGTTGTTGATACTGATGCTTCAGCAAAGAACTCTTCTTGGTCTCAGGGGTGGCCCCCGAGACATCAACACCACCCCCACCCCCGCCGCCGCCGGCGCACGGCAGGCAGCAAGACCACGCGCCCCCCACCTCGGCACCCTAGCGCACTCAATATCAAAACATCCAGGGGGGCCAGCTGCAGTCAGGGTATTCCGTTCCAAATCCCAGCAGAGACAGCGTCCGCGATGCTGAGCAACGTGCTCGCTGGGGATTTAGCAATCCCCAGACTCGAGCGAGTAAAGTGTCGCTTAAGTCGAGTATCGCGATATACACGACGATACCCGATGCTATTTTCTTTGTTGACTCTTCATGTCACTACTTAAGACGACGAAATGCGGTTTTGGCATGAGTGCAAACCTTGAGTGCCCTTTGCTCCGTTAAAGGCCGGTTGAATGTCGCCGTCTCTCAGCAACTTCACAATTTTGCCGCTTGAGATGTTTTGAAAGTTCTTAACAACCATATAAATGAGCAACGAGCAGTCGGCTCGCGGAACTCAAACCGTTAATTTAATTTTTTCAGAAAATTCAACTGTTCTCCGTTGCTTCGTGCTTACACTCGTCAACGTAATGCTTCGCGAGCTGCATGATTTTTTTATTTCCTCAGGACTCCGTCTAGCGTACTGTGCAAATTTTACACATTTTTTTCTCTCAAGTCACTCTTGTAAGCTACGCAAACTTTTTTATGGCGATAATTTAAATATGCAGAAAAGATTGTCCCTTTGCAAGGCTTTCGTTTATAAACAGATTAGCAATGTATCTCATCTCAATAAAAGCTATTTTGGCTAACTTTGCTTATATGACTGGGATATGTTTCATAAAACTGTAATCTGCAATGTTTGAATTATACATGATTTTCGGAGTTTTTAAATATATTTCTTTTCTTCTGTGTTAAAGATAATGGAAATAAGAAAACATGTATTTCTTTCTCACCATCATTTAATATATAAAATTTTTTAATAAAATCTCAACATCAAAAATGTATAGCACATTATTCTGTCTTTTTTTTTTTAATTTATTCTATCTCAGTGGAACGTTTTAATTTAACGATCGTCAGGAAATTGTCTCTCACGTCTGAATATGCTCACACAACGAATATCAAACGATAGATCAACTGAATATCGAACAGCCAGTAGAATTTCCATCGTGACACATTTAGCATGGTACCACATTAAATTAGTGATTCATATTCAAGCCACGTTCGCCATCATTTTTAGGTCGTTTTGATACATGGATTTGCCTTTTAAATATCATGATGAATTCCCTGTCACACTTTATTATTTCTGAAAATTAAGAACATATAATCTCAAAAATCATCCATCATTATTTTTAGAGTTCCAATACCTTCTTTTTAAAGCACTCAATTTCTTGTTCTTTATATCGACATGATACACGCATATTATTATTATTAATAAATCAATTATGGGTAAATAATATCTTCAAATATTGAAGAATCTCTCAATCTTTCATTTTTCAAACAAACACTCAGATTTTTAAATTATATCCTTACTCTCGATGTTGATTCTTTCGCAGAGTCCATTATTATACAACACTATCACGTAGCAGTAACATATTTACTAATGAAACGATTAATGGAGCAAGTTACCCTTTATCTCAAGGTTTCCTTTGATGTTGCATCGTCTTTCGTGTCACTCTTTCCCTTTGTCCTCTTGCCCACATGATTAAATCTGTCTGCAGCTTTTCCATCTGTCTTTAAATAAAAGTAAAATCCTGAACATCATCCAAAGTGAAATAACTACTGGCACAATTTCTTTATTCTAAGACACAATTTCTTTATTATAAGAAATATTTAATGGAAAATATCTTCTCTTAAATCTTCATGTTTATTTCGCAAATTAAAAATTTCATCATTATTCTCTTGATATTTTCGATTTACATCATGTGACTGAATCCTGTCCTTGAATCCTGTCAGTATTATTGCGTCTTACAAAGTCCCGTTTAGTCACAAGAGCACTAATCTCCTTTAGTCGACACTTACGCTGAGTTGTTTCAAATATCATAAAATGTTATTAAAGTAACATCCTTGTATAAGTTATTCTTACAACGTAAAAAACTTAAAATGAATTTGCCATTCTCTGATTTGTGAGTTTCCCATCTTATTTTCCCGTTCTCGTCACATTCACGCATTTCCTTCCAATTATTCACTCAAACTAACCATTATGAAGCCATTATGAAAGTAAACTGAACATGGAGTTTTGTCGTCGTCATTGTTGCCGTCGACGAGCCCACTCGTGCCTTTTAATTTATTTCGTGCTCGTCAGAACACTCGATATGCGGTTTAGGAAACTTTAAGACAACAAACCGCAACTAAGCTAGATATATCTATCATCCCTTTGCATCTTCTTGTTTGTAATACAGTTTACTGTCAATGGTGCTTACCGTTTGCTCGAGTTGCTTCATCGTCAAGTCACTTGTTTTCATGGATAATAGAATCTACATATTATTACTTGTTGAATCTATTCTGTTATTATCGATTGTTGTGACGTATAAAACTATGTTATCAACGATTTTGCATGTCGACATTTTCGCATATTTTTATTTCAGCATCTTGCTGTTGTAGTTTCCGTAATATGTGTATCGAACGGATATTATCATGTATGCTGTAGAAAATAGCACTGAGATGGCGAGTCGATTAGAAGAAACTTTAATTAATTCTTATTTCCGAACAGTGGATATTTGATTACAAAATTAATTAGTTAGTTTATTTATAGATATGTCACGTCTATTCCGAACACATTTTACCACATTTCGTTTCTAGTTAATCGTACGCGTGTTCAATCATCCCTCATGTTAACCCACTTTTATCCACAACGGCAATTAATAATATGTAAAATTAGCATTGCGAAAGATCGTAGCAGTCTATAATCAGAGAATACATGCAATTTTCTATGACACGCGATCGTCGAACCGAACGCACTCTTACGCACAAAATTCCCATTTTGGCACAATGTTTGAGTTATAAATCTAAATTACACGAACAAAATCACTCGAGGACACGAATGAGTTCTACTATTGTCGTTCCTTATGCTTAATCGTGCATTACAATCGGTTGACACAAATGAATTTTCGATTTGCACTCTCCGAATAACTCATTACTCGATTCGATTGCATCCATTCACTCGTGGAATTATACTTTACACTGGAATATGTCCCGTTTTTTTTAAAATTTCTGTTTATACATAGAGTTCATACGAATGCGTTTGACATATCGCGTAATTTTCAATAATGATGAATGAGGCTCTTGATACAGAAGTCAGACCAGAACACAAAATTGATTGTCGATCGTTGAGAAGGTTGCGCTCGGGTCTCGTAGAATAATTAGATATTGCACCGACGTTCTGTAAAATTTCGTGTAAGATTCACGATATGCTCGAAGAAAGAGCTCTCGTTTTATAATGGCAATAGAAGTTTCTTCGCACAACCGAGAAGAGAGATACATGCAAAAGCAAGAAATTATGTATCGTAACAATATAGAGACCTATGCAGTGCCACATATTGACAATGATCATGAGATATTAATTTTTCCATTCTATTATGTATTGTCTCAAATAACGAAATCAAACACGTATTATGTTACAATATTACTTTCTTTCTTCATTGCGCTACTCAATCTTAAATAGAGTACAATCAGAGGATCAAATCATTATAATTAAGAGGCTGTATCACGCGCGTGCATTTAATCTCAATAATGGTACTTTATTTTAGCAAGGGTTTTCTTTGGCGCAGGAAGCGCTAGGTCATAAATTAAATGCAAAGGTTAAGGCTGCAAGCTCTGAAGGCTGCAGAATGAAAAGACGAGCACGCAACGCATAACCCTATCACATTTCTAGAGGTGAATCTATGGTTTCAAAGTGAGAAATATGTTCGATTTTGCTGATAAATTAATGAACGACAAAACGTACTTATGACAACGATGTTATTTTTAATTATTGGCTATATAATATCTATATTCTATAATACATGATTGCTGACAGCAATAAGAAGATTCACGAGAATTTTAACGCAATATTTCAATGCAACAAATGATCTCATTTTATTTCAATACATTTATTACGTATGGCATCAAATCTAATATTCTTTGAAATATTCTATTTATTCCTTTTATTGCACACGTAAGCTTTTGTTAGCGATTATTAAATAGTCAAGTTTTGACTTTCGACAAGAAACAAACATTAAAAAATCATCAACAAATAATATCATTCTGTGATTACACTACGCTTTATTCTACATGTATAAGCTAAATCAAGCTAAGACGAAATCAATCACTACAAGCAATTTGTTTTAATGTCGTTGCACATTTTCTTTCAGCTTAAATCCTATACAGATTACACTGTAACATAATAGATTTTGTAGAACGATTGTAGAAGGATTAGTATCGAACAGGAGAGGTTCAAATTAAATACGTTCATACATGGGGAACACGACGAGTGAAGGACATTAGTAATTTAAGGGTCAGTAATTATAACCACGCGGAATATCCCAGAAACTATAGCTGCCAGCGATTGCAACATAATTCGATGCTAAATCAGTGAATTGAACATATAGTCATATATTGATATTGCAGGATGTAAATAAAAGTTTGTAGGTATTTTATAATAAATTAATGTCGCTCATTCCATTATTCGTCCATCTTTAAAACAAAATACTATAGCATTGAGACATTCGATAGAATCTTTAACTAAACATCATACTATCGCACAAGTATTCTATACTAATAATAAATATGCATTAAATAAATCCATAACATAATTATAAAACATACAACAAATGAGAAAGAGAATTGAAAAAATTAAAAGAAAAACCAATAATGAGTCGATAGTTGATAACGAAAATTGAACCGTAGAATACTAGGGACAAAAGCGTCTTCAGAGATTGTAAATTACATTCCTCTCTTAAGACTATACATATATCGCTATGCAGCTATATCGAGTAGCGTAATATGGAAATAGCTGACGTCAACTAAATGGTAAACTACTTGTTCAAATTACAAGATAATTAGGAAAACAAACGAAAATTACAAAACAATGGTTATTTCATCGAATAATCGAAATTAAAATCGCTACTAGCTTCACGTTTCATTAAATTAATTTAATCTAAAACATAAGCCCAGGAAAAAAATTTCTTTTTACACTTTATTAAATGTAGTGAATTATAAAATCTCACCTTAATTATCTTAATTGCATGCAAATTATGTACACACACACACACGCACGCGCGCGCGCGCGCGTATATATGCACACATATCCTATTTATATAAATAAGACAACCAAGGAAATACATCATAAAGAGGTAATCATAAAGAGTAATAGAAATAATTTGTTAATATCTTTTTACTTTTCTTTTACCATCGCCATTAATTAATTTTTACCCCTAATGTCAGAATTCGTTAAAAAAGTTTCAGTGTGTTCAAAATTCATGACAGTTTTTCACTGATATCTCTAAATAAGAAAAGTGAATTTAAGCGACTACAAGTAATCAAGCACAGCAGGATTACCATCCCTGGCCGGGTCGAGGATTTTAATATTTTCTCGCAATCTACCAGAATTTTTGCCAAACCATTAAGTCATGAAATTGCTTGGAAAGAAAAGCAGACAAACCTAAAAACTTAAAATTAAAAATACTGAAATGTTATATATAAATTCGTTGCGTTATGAAATATATATTTTCCCGCTGATCAATAGTTTCTCGTATATCTACGCGTAATTCATCGCAATAGATATTTGGAAAATACATAATTAATCATATTACATGCAATATGTGCATTACGTATACAATAAATATTATTACTAATAAATTCGGAATCATCTATGTAAATTACGATTGGATGCAGAATTTTATAAAATTTCAATAAAATATAAATTAAAATGTATTGCATATAAAATGTAATACAAT
>NW_017259583.1:3766211-3767328 GCF_001594045.1 Atta colombica | reverse complement strand
TATATTATATACTATATTCTAAAAATATGCAATATTATACTATATACTATATTATAAAAATATGCAATATTTGATTTCTATATTTTTTTAATTTATTGGGAATCATGTCCTCAAACAAAACTTTCATGAATTATTACTTTGACATAAAAATCATAACAAAAAAAAAAAGGAATAACATGAATAAAAATACAAGTTTATCATTTGTGATTATTGTCCTAATTTGTATATATAAAATAATTCTACAAAATAATATCACGTAGGATACAATATTAAATATATTATTAAATTCCTCTAAAGAAAGAATTATAAAAATGCGTTTCATTAAGAAACGACAATATTTTACAGTACTGAAAAGAGTAAGACAATACTCAAATAAATTTTCTGCCATGTTATTTTCTCATTTCTATAGCTTCAATGTATCACAAGTGCATCTATTGTTGTCGATTATGGAACGTGCCAATGCGCATGCACGGAACGTTGCGACGATTATGCCAAGTTCACCTATGGAGATCATCGATCGTCACCATTGGCATCCTGAATATGTGTAATCACTTTGTTAACACTCCGAGCAAAATCATGGATTATACTATCTGTTGAAAATTAAATCTCTTTTACTTTCTTGCCTATTATATACACACAATTATATAAATTTATGTGTACAGCATGCGTTATGATTTGATCAACTATTTTTTAAAACTAAAAAAATTTTTTTTTAAAAGTTTGATTGAATAACAAAGATTTTAAATATAAATATATAAATATTAAATATATATCAATATTCAGCAAAATGATGCGTTCAAAGATTTAAAAAATTTTTAAAATAATTTATGTAATAACATCAAAATTAAATTTGAATTTTCACATAGAAAGAGAAAATACAGAAATACATAATTCAACAGTATACAAAATAATAGGATTCCAAAATTTAAGATGATTGATTATGCTAATCAATTTAGAGAGAGACAAAGACCGTTTTTCAATAATGGGTAAATGATCGCGAATAACACTTAATTAGGGCAAACAATATACATGGTGGGATAGATTATCAAGGTTTATGAATAGATTCAAGTAAATCAATATACAGATTATTAATAGTACGCGCGCGGATTGTACAGTA
>NW_017259583.1:3756845-3766111 GCF_001594045.1 Atta colombica | reverse complement strand
ACACACACACACACACACACACACACACACACACACACACACACACGCACGCACGCACGCACGCACGCACACACACACACACACACACACTCTCTCTCTCTCTCTCTCTGTTTTTCGTTTAATATTATATCATCACAATTCAATTATCTAATTTTCCAAATGTTATTCCGAAGCTTTACAAATGCACTTTTCTCTAATTCGCGATTAAGCGTTATTCAAATTTCATAAAAAAAAAATATTAAAAATCAAAATCTAATTATTTTATATATATATATATATATATATAAAACCTAATATTATTTCTTAAATACGATGAAATGATATTATCATCACATTAATTGATAAAGTGGCCAAATATTATATAATTACTGGAAATTACGAATTGACTGTAATTTCTCGTTAACCTTATAATTCCAAAAATAATCGTGGCTACGCGGCATTCGAATAAAACTATATGGCATTGCGTAACGTTCGTTTCTGCCGAAGATACATTTTGTCGAAGCTGCATTCGTGTCAAGAATATCCTTGTTTCTTGTCTTGTTCTCAAGCTTTAAATTGACATTTATCTGTCGACAGCCAATAGCATTTCTTCGTATACAGGCTGCATCTCTGATACATTCGTAACTATTATCGAATTTCTCGGTGACATTTTCGCTCGGCGATGAAAGTCGAATGAGTTCGAGAAATGACAGACCATAAGATCTTAAAAATGTTATCACAACTCAAATATGGACAGTATCACACACAAACTTAGACTACTAATAAAGAAATGATAAATGGTATAGTATCTTACTCTCCAAGTTTCTTAAAATGAAATCTTACTCCAAAAAAATTAAAATACTGCCATTAATGAAGAAGAGTGAAAAATTTGCATTCTTGAATAAGAGTGGCAAATTTTTATTCTTTTTGGTGGGGAATAAAATTCACTCCAAAGGAAAGTAATCACTCCTTTTTTGGAATAAACCTCATTCTAAAAGTGTAAAATCTCACTTAAAAAAAAAAGAGTGAAAATCTGCCACTTTTATTCAAAAGTGCACATTTTTTCTTCTTTTTCAATGATATTTTAATTTTTTTGGAATGAGATTTACTCCAAAAAATGTAGAGAATAACTTTTCTTTAATATAGTTATTGCAAATATTGATCCAATCGAACAACTGTTAACAAGTTCGCGTTAGAAGTTTGATCTCACGATACATATTCCAATATGTGGCAATGTACGCATATATAAATGTTGGCACAAATTAGTGCAGTTGGCACTTTACATGCTTCTGGAAATATCGACGAATGTTTATTTTTTCTTTGAAATTCCTTTCAACTAAGTCATTTGCTGAAGTTATTGTGTGCCATTGTTGTAACTTATAACAAAGAATCACTTGTTACTTATATGTATAATACACGTATTAATAGATTCTTAAACATTTTACGATAGTTAAAATAATTTGATTTGATTCGATTACATTCTTTACAATACAATTCTTTTAATATTAAAGGCCTATAATAATCGAATTTCTTATTGGTTGTGTTCTTCCATATATAATTCTTACATTATATCTAATAAAGATTCTTATTCTTCTTTTAATATTATCGAATTTTTAAATTCGCATAAATTGAAAAAATTGCAAGAAAAAAAAATGTAATGTATGAGATGTCATGGATAATTCATGTTGTTGAAGTGCATGAATCGATAAATATTATATCGCACGCATGTCCGTTCGGTATGATACGATGGAAAGAATCTATTTCCTGTTCCATTCGCACGGAAATTTAACAATTCGAGTCACGACAAAACGACATTATACAAGAGATATTCCCACTCGAAAGCACACGGATTGACGCAAAACTCTCTTTGGAGATTTTCAGAGAGAAAAATAAAACCAGAATACGCATATAACTTTACCGGATTCTAAAACGATAAAACTTGCGCAACAGAGAACACACGCATACTGCAATTTTACAACAGGTGCTCGTGAGATGCCGACTCTATCATCTCGCGCTGCATCCGTAGCATAAACTTGACGAACGCGATCGAATAAACGTTTGTTTCATTTGCAACCTGTCGATATTGCACTATATATAGTAATACAAAAGTATAAGCAACACACTAACCATTCCACAAAAATAAAAAGTCTGCCATCGTTACGAATTAACGCGAGAAAAAAACGATGATTTTATTTAATAAATATTTATATCTATATACGTTAACGATTCGAGTTAAGTAAGACGGTTCGATCGCGTTATTGTCAATATCTGAGATAGATACATTTTTCACAATTAATTTTTCACAGTAATTCTAATTCTGAATTTCTAAGCCACGTATTGCATTCACAAGTTTGTTTAGCACATAAAATAATTTTATAAAATAATTTTATTGTAAGATATCTTTTACATATACACTACTATAAAGTGAGAAGAATATTCAATTTCGCAGACAATCGAGTTGCAAATCTTATCGCGGAAGTACAGAATGCACACGCAGATGCGCGAGAAAGCGGTATTCTTGTTTCACAGATAGGCGACGAAGAACACTCTAGAGATGATGGGTAAACGAAATTTAATAGAGAGAGAAAAAGCGACAGAATATAAAAGCAGAGAAAAAAACCTAGCCAAAAAAACGCTATTTGGTAATAAAAATTTTTAATGAATAGCTCTTACGTGAATTTGTGTGAAGCATTTATTATTAATAGGTCAATTAATATTTAACAGAACAATTAACAATTTAGATGTTTAGACCATCTGCCCAAACATTCAAAAAATAAATGAACGGTAAAAATACATCGCGTGAGACTATATAAATGTACATTTATGTTTTATCCTTCATTATTATTATCAGTTAAAACGTTTTAAATGATAAAAGCGTTCTGCAGTTAGAATAATTTACCTAGTCGCGACATTATCATGCTGCGTGTTTCAACGAACGGAAAAATAATGATCCCGAAAACAACTTAAATGTGTTTCTCGCGAAAAGTTTGGAGTGATAAAACATGGGAAAACTCTTGTCTATCGCACATTGAAGTCGAAAAGAGTTGCTAGATAGAAAAATCGATAAAAAGATCGACTTTATATAACTTGTAATTGCAAATCCAGATGGAAATAGTCTAAAAGTTATTATAATGGTTTCATTAAGATAATATCTCACATGTTTTCATAACTTAAATTAAATTGAATTATAAATATTCCCGCCTTTCCTTCCGAAATCTCTTATCTAATTAAAATATAATTTATAAATATATTAAAATATATTAAACGCGTCTTCTTGAATTAAGTAAGAGATGCAGGACGCTCAGAAATTCTATTTTATGTAAAATGTATAAAGTATGTTACTAAAATAAAAACATATGATAATAACTCCGCATCTACTGAGTTTAAAGAGAAAACAGAACACTGTTTACAAAATTAGTTTGTTTATTATTTCAAAGTCTCGATGATGCAGCAAACTTTCGTGCAAAACCTGAAGCAGATACGAAAACTTGTAAAAAAGAATATGATTACCCATCTGACTTTTCAGAAATAGAAACTAATACAACGTTTTTTTCTGCTGAAGATATCATAAAATTGTCGCCGCGAGCGCTTTTCTTTAACAAAATTAAAAAGTTCGCTGTTCGAAGGATTCAGTTTCGCTAACAAGGTTACCAGCGTCCATTAAAGTAATCGATCTCGGATAAATATTTCAATACTTTCACAAGGGCGTCCTAAACGAGATCTCATGTATGAAATAAAAAACAAAACTGTTTCCGAAGTACGTTCACTTTCTTCTCCTATTCATTATTTTCTTTAGCGCTGCGTGAATTAAGAAAATGGAATTCAGAAAAGAAAAGATGTTAGTCATTTATTTTTTTAATACAATGAAAAAGAATATTGATCCGTAATTGAAAGGCGTCATAATATAATAAGAAACGTCATTTCTGTAATTAAGAAAAAATGAGGAACCTTTGAAATTGTCGAGATACACAAATAAAGTTTGTCACCACATTATGACAAAAGATCTAAAAGAAATTAAAATTTTCGTTCTCTCTCATTTGTACTTCCTTTGAAATCAAACGACCAATAAATCAGTTCATTTCTTTGACTCGATCTCACCTAATCATTCAGTAAAAAATCGGATATTTTAACGTTTTCTCACCACTTCTCTCAAAGATGGAATAATGTTTAATTTCCAGTAACTTTAAGTAAAAGTCTATGAAACAGCGCTCACAAAATTGATGTTACGAAAAAGATGTGCTCTTTTGTGAAAACGAAAGATCATCAAATTCTTTTAACGAATAAATCGAAAGCATTCATCACACTTGCAACATTCATGCACAGCAACTCCGCAAAAAGCAAATGCTCTCATACCCTCTTAACTCTTTTGTTCTCTCTCTAAAAACAAATAGAAATAAAATTCATTCCAAATTCCCTTCGTACTGATTTAAAAAAAGGGTCGAATGAACAATTTCTGGATCAGTTGTCACAAAGATACAAACGTCATAAAGAAAAAAATCAAATTATCCGACTGATGTTGATCAAAAATATACGATGACAATCGTACAAATTGTTACAACAATGGCACGTAAATTTGTACAAGCGGTGATAGATAAACATACGACGATCCTCGACAAAGCATCCACCTCTCTCTCAGTGAATATAACGCCAACAGCGTCAATACTACCTAATAGAATGGAACAATCTCTCCTCTATTATTCACAACCGGTGCGTCTGCCGCCGTCGCACTCGGGGACAGCACTCGCGGGCACTCTCGTGAGGATTATGCCGAAAGAAATGGAGAATTGGGAAATTGTCGGCCATACCCTCGCCGGTTACACTCTGCATCAAGCACGCAAACCTAGCTGTTTCCCTATCACACCCGAGAGAGATGCGTCCTTGGCTATGTGTCATCCATCGGGCCACTCGCGACGCACATGAGCGTAGTTACGTTCGCGATGTACCGGTAGATTGGAATTTGAGCGTATTGGAGTTCATAAAGGAAGATAGAAAGAGACAGAGAAAGAAAAAAGGAGAAAGAGAGAGAGAAGGAAAAAAGAGACGAAGAAAGATAAACGAGCGTATGTCAAAAAGGGTGAAAAACGAAGACTGAGGGAGACAATGGGGATGCGTAGCGAAAGATGCTAACGATCAGGTGCGCGTTTCTTCCGTTGACAAATGTCGAGCGTTGCCTCGGCGTTAACCGGAGCCGAGGCGATATACTCTCGTACGCCTTCGTCGTATTGACGTTGACGGCGGCCGAGACCCAACTGACGAAAGGGTTCTCTCTCTCTCCGGCGGCGACGCCGCGGCACAGTGCCGTAGCATCCAGAAAAGCGACGGATTTTCCGAGTACCCGAACGATGTGCGAAGAGGGGTGGCGGGCATCTATACTACCGACTATCACCGCGACTACCCTCAGCGCCACTACTAGTATTCCGCAGACCGGCGGTGAATCCGCAGCCCCGGCTGTTTTGCAAAAATTAGGTCACCCGCACCTATCCCTCCACTGTATCACCACCGAGGATATGGTTCACGCGGATGCATGCGCGTCTCATCTCTACCCTACATATTCTCTCTATATATTCATCTATCTATCTATTTATCTATCAATTTATCTATCAATTTATTTATCTACACGTGCATCTATTTAATTATTTATCTATCAATATATCTCTCTAGCTATTGTTTGTCTAAGTTTTCACTCGATGCATAATTTTTCCACTGATCTCATCCAAATAAAGAAGAAGAAACCAAAATATGTCGAGTTGTATTACCATTCATGTGTATTTCTATTGATGTTTCTACCTTTGATATATCTTATGTCATCATAAATTGATAATAGTTGCCCTTTCGTGTGATAAAATGAAGAGTAAGAAAGATCTCCATGCAGAATACCAATAAAATACGATTACACGCAAACTCAAATTTTTATTTTATATACATCTTGTATTCGTGCCGATACGAATGTGTCAAGTCACATATTTGTAATTCAAATAATCTGATAATTATAATGTAAAATGATAGTTATAAATTATACAATAATATAACATAAACAAAAATTATTATTATTAGGTATACAACTTTGCTTCCGCCGTTTTCCTATAGATGGCTTTAGCGATAAATGATGATCGAAATAAATAGATCATAGACGTCATACAATAAACTTGGGCATCTGTCAACATAACCCCATAGAAACATTAGTCGATTTGTGTCTGCATCATAAAGTTATTCTCGATTGAAAATGTCAGTTTACGAGCCAAATTCTCATCATTTGCGGGAAGTTTTAATTTTTTGCTTCAATATGAAGAAATCTGCGGCTGAGGCTCATCGAATGCTCTCAAATATTTATGGTGAGGCCGCCATTAGTGAAAGAACGTGTCGTGAGCTTCAAGAACGGTGATTTTGACGTCCAAGGTCATGCTCTGTATTTGGTGGGATCAGCTCGGCATCGTGTATTATGAACTGTTAAAATCGACTGAAACAATCACAGGCGATCGGTATCGAACGCAATTGATACGTTTGAGCCGAGCATTGAAAGACAAACGGCCGCAATACACGATAAAGTGATTTTGCAGCATGACAATGCTCGACCCCATGTTGCGAAAGTGGTCAAGACATACTTGGAAACGTTGAAATGGGAAGTCCTACCCCACCCGCCGTATTCTCCAGACGTTGCTCCCTCTGACTATCACTTGTTTCGATCAATGGCACACGGCCTGGCTGACCAGCACTTCCGGTCTTATGAAGAAAAATTGGATCGATTCGTGGATAGCCTCAAAAGATGCCCAGTTTTTTCGACGGGATTCGTACGCTACCCGAAAGATGGGAGAAAGTAGTGGCCAGCGATGGACAATACTTTGAATCATAACCAGTTTTTTACAATAAAGCCTCGAATTTCGGAAAAAAAACGACGGAAACAAAGTTGTACACCTAATAATATAAGATAAATTTTATAAAATGTTAACAATATAATAATTGCCAAATAATTGTCAAAATACTTGAAAATATTTTTCTATACTAATTTTTTTTCTATACTAAAAAAAATATATTCAATTTTAATAAATATTTGTTCAAATAGTATTAATTTAATACATTTACATACAATAAATAAATATTTACTAAATAACAAAATGATAGTTAAATCAAATAATAATTTTAATAATTTTCGTATCAAATAAATATATGTTTATATTTGGTAAATATTCGGCTAGTATATTGTTTAGACAAAAATTTATTAAAATTTAATATAAACATTTTTCTCTCAGTATAGCATAAAAACATGCGATATATCCATGATGTGCAAATATTTGATTTGTCATTTTTTTTCGCTATAAGTTATGATGAATCCCATCCTTCTATTGCAATATTATATTTTTAATCACATTTTATGTGATCTTTCTGCTATGTATGTCCTCGTCGATTAAACGGAGGAGAATATATTTCTGTAAATGTACATACGCATCCTGACAGAGTTAATTTCTTTGCCAAGCCTTTAGCGGACCAATTACACTCATCCACGATAAACGTTGAGCACAAAGCAGTAAAGTTTAATTACTTTCGAGACCGATATTCGCCGACTCGCAAATCGGTCTCCTGCTAGATGAAACATTGTGTTTGTCTTAGATGTTTACGCGCAGAGTTTCTTTTAAAAAGGTGATTTAACGAAACTATTCAACTGCGCATTTATATGCTACTTTTCAAAAACTACAAATTTCAAAACTTAATAATCTATATAAATCTATATAAATCTGTATAAATATAGAATTTATTTTTTTTTAATTAATTAGTTGGCATAAAACTTATCAAATTTAATTAAAATGTCTGTGAAATGAAAATGAGTAATTCCAATTATTGAATATTCGTGCAAATTGTAGTAAATTTATTGAAAGAAACTAACGGGAGCTATTTGCGCAAATAATTAATTAGCATCGCCTTTCAATATTGTACCGAATATATTTGCTTTTATTGTTTCATTGTGCGCATAAGCTGCAGATTGCGGCGTTAAAAATTTCTGTGAGAGGAATCGACTCTCGTGCGTATCGATTGCCACAGGCTGATATTTTCATAAAATGATTCTAGAATCGATCCTGAAGTAATATTGTATAAAACACCAAAAAATCTCCATAAAAAATAATAGATTTATCATCTTCTCTTAAATTCTCATCCCTGAACACATATAATAAAAATTATTTATCACGTCGTCTTGCAATATCTTATCTTCAATGACTTTTAATTTTAATATTAGATATAATAAGTCAAAATTGTAACACAAGATTCATTATCACATGTTAATTTTGTTTTATTTGAATGATCTCTTTTTATCGCGTTATAATCAACTTAAATTTAATATGTGCTACAAATTTAATGTATAAATACATAATTTTTAATATTGTTACTAATAAACTTTGCCGCTTACACTTTTGTTTCAAATTTCACATAAACTTTATCCAAGCACAAAGTTTCGTCTCTCTTCTCTCACGCTGAATATATATCCCAGTCATTTTATCCCATTGTTACAAAAACGATTGACTGATCTGAATATTGTATTCTACTCCTCGTTATCGTTTGATAATTAAATCCTTTATATTATAGGTTATACAAAGGTCAGAGCAATGTTTTAGTAATATTCCTTCTACTATTCCCAGTTAACCGCGACAATGAATATTTAAACGTCGAAGCAAAATAAACAAACTCGTTGATCCAAAACGCATTGTGCGAACTGAACCACTTTGCTAAAAGCAAATGTGATGCATTTAAGGGCATACTAGAAGAGGGCTTTGGAAGCTCGAAAATGATCCTGCAGTAATTTATTGATTGCAAATCGGCATTTCGGTACATCGCGCAGTTCCCTTCTCCTCTGCATCTCAATTCCTGTAGTGATTACAGACGAGTATCGGATAATTGGATAATTAGCGTGCACGATCACAGTCTAGCACATGGAACTGTCAGTGTCACTTGAACAGAAACGATCATTTCATACGTGACTGCGTACATAACGCACTGACGCACATAGTACAAAGCACGCAAACTATCATCGACATTTATAAATGATCACTAAAGTGTTAGAAGCAGCATCTTTCTCTCCGATTAGTTAGTTTCGCGTAAAAAATGATCATACACATATAAGTAGTGATAAAAAAGTTTGACTACAAAATTTGACTACAAAGTGTATATTAAATTATTAATAATTTATATTTACAAAAAAAAAACAAATTCTGAACTGTTTGAATTTTAAACCTATTTTAGGCAATCTATATATATAGTATAATTCACAACCAAATTCAGGACAAGATTTTATTTATAAT
>NW_017259583.1:3748534-3756745 GCF_001594045.1 Atta colombica | reverse complement strand
AATAAAATACACATATGGAAAATATATTAATGATGTATATTTTCTATATGTGTGTATTTTACTTCTTCAAATATTTTCTATGTTACATGACAGGCAAAATTAAAATAAAATTCTGTTTCGAATTGGGTCGTGAATTATAGATCGTCTAAAGTGAGCTTTAAATACCAAATAATAATTATCATTCAAAATATCATGAGTTTTGATACAAATTTTAAGGCGCTTTGGGAACATATCGATAGCCGCGTATTTTTCTGTCAGACAATAAACTTTAGTTCATTAACCAATAAAAATTTTATAGTACAAAATTTTTTTATTATTTAGTAAGATATAATTAACTGCAGAGTTTGTTTTTTTTTTTAATATATGTTATTATACTCAGATATAGCAAACTAATTATTTGTCATTAATTTAATATCACTGTATTAATAAACTTAAAACTTAGTAATTGAAATTTTTTATCACTCTGTACATTTTTAGATGAAAGCTATTATATATAAGTTGATGCTCTGTACAAAAAATATAAAATACATCGGATTTTTTATTATGGTGATATTATTATTTTGATCCTGCATTTCCAACATCAAGATTTGTATATTTATTTCTTTCATATATATTTTATAATTATATTATTATAACAAAATAATTAGGAGTAAATGCTGCTTATTAAAGAAATCTTTAATGAGAAAATAATACAGAATAGGTGAAAACCAATCAGTTTCACTATCTATATGAATCAGTAACAACACTTCAAAATTGAATCGGAGCTGTGATTGTGGATCGATCGAATCGATGCTCTTTTATATTTTATCCCCGATTTCTCATCAACTTTAGTGTTTCTATATATTAGATTGACTCTATGCTGAAAACATGGAAGATATAATGAGAGTTACCGTGTGATTCCGCACAGAAAATCTATCATCATCGCGTCTCTCTCTCTCTCTCTCTCTCTCTCTCTCTCTCTCTCTCACTCACTCACTCACTCTCTCTCTCCCCTCTCTCCTCTCCCTCTCGCTCCTCCCCCTCTCTTTCTCCTATTAGAGATATTATATTAATTAAAGAATAAGAGTCACAGTCTAAAAAAACCGATAAAACCCGGCACTAAGCCAGACATATGTTTTTTACAATCCTGAAGATCTAGAAGCATTACATCTTTTTTACGATACCATCTCTTTTCATGATGATTGTATGATTCACATTTTAGGTTGCAGATACGATCACGCATTAATGTCTATTTCTACCAATGTAGATTAACTTTAATGTTAGTTTAATTTACTTACTTTTTATCTTTTTCTAGAATGCTTAGAACTTAAAAAAAAAAGTAAAAAGTAAGTTAAACTGAGATTAAAGTTAAACTACGTCGATAGAAATGAACGTAATTGGAATTTATATACGTGCTTCTAACTTTCTTCACTATTATTATTTAACCTTCGAATGATCAAAAGCATGTCATAGGTATTATTTTTATCAAAATAATATCTATAAAATTTTCTTAAATAAATCTCTTATCTTTATTTTTTCGTTTATCAAACATAAAATTATAACAGATTTGTTGAAAATTACTCAAATGACAGATTTTATATCGACACAGCAAAAATAATTAATAGAATGACTCGATAATATTATTTTTTAATATTATTATAATATTGTTCATTTCTCATTAAATTACGTTTTTTTAAATATTAATCTTTTGATAAAATGCATGTTCTGTCACAAAAATTCGATTGTCACAAAAAATCGAAGATTATACTGATTTTGTAAAGAAAATCACATAAAAAAATGATCAACATATCCGTACCATTACCAGACTCAATCAAGTTTATATCTTGTTCCTGAAAGGGCAAACCTCTTGATAATTACATATATGTTCTAACTTGACCAGAAATAGAGATTACTTAGCGATTTTGCCGACAGCAATTTATCGATATATTGGCACGCAACCTGTCCGACAATAAAGAGTAAATAAAGACTAAAATAGATTATGCTCTCGTCGTGGAGGAAGGACTCCACATAAGAGGAGTAGTAAGCTCGAAGGGCTGATTAGAACATACAACAAACGAGAATGAAAATAATGTTCAAAATAAACTCCTTTTGTTACAATAATATAAAAACTTAATAAACAAATATGTATGTTCTCAAAATACTATTATGCATCCAACTGTAACAAACTTTTTTGACTGATAAAGTTTCATGATTGTCGATTCGTGTGCACAGCGAATTTGTAGGAATTATGTAAAAATAACAATTATGAAATATAATTAGTAATTTACACATAATTATCAATGAAAAAGCAAATGTAATCATTCGAGTGCAAATATGGATTGTAAATATCAATGAATTTGCATGCTATAGTAATACGACAATTCACGCGTAATTGTCGAGATGTAATAGACCATTAGAGTTGTTCGCATAAAGCATACAGTGCGATATGAATTCAGAACTGGGCGTAACAAGTTTATATACAGGCGCAACAACAGGATGCATAATGCATACGATGGATAAGTTGAGATAATCCGAAATACCTCGCACACAAGAAATTCATGTCCCAAGTGACTGAAATTCTTTTCCTTCTTGCGGAAATTCGTTCCTTCAATAGAACGTGATCTGTGAAATATCCCTATTGCCGATATATACGACGTGAGTATAACAATACACCCGCACGTCGCGTTTAGCTATGAGAGTATCACGCATTATCTATTGTTATCAAATATATTTCGTAATTCAATGAAAAATCGATACTCCATC
Organism: Atta colombica; assembly: GCF_001594045.1. Lineage (NCBI taxonomy): Eukaryota > Metazoa > Arthropoda > Insecta > Hymenoptera > Formicidae > Atta > Atta colombica. Next base: position 3,754,003 of record NW_017259583.1, on the reverse strand, counting down.
AAGGACTTCATGAACCACATAACTTGCTCTTATCTTCTATTAGCGCTTAATATGCGTCAATATTATATTTCATTGCCTGTTAGAAAAAAAAAAAAAAATATATACGTTTCGAAGAACATACCATCATTATATGTATGTCATATTCAATAAATATATCATGTTTTTTACAAATATTTTTAATAATCATTAATAATTGTAATGATCATTTTGGATACATGCTTTATATTCAGTTCGATTTATTCTTCATATATGCTTGAGTGAATTAACTTTTTGAATTATTTAGCATACTATGCTAGCTAGTAACTTTAATTTATTTAATTATTCATTAACTTTTCTTGGTTAACTAACTCTTCATAACTAATTCTTGGTTAAATAAATGTCTTTATATTGTAGATGAAATTACAATTTTATTCGAGAGAGAGAGAAAGAGAGAGAGAGAGAGAGGGATATAAAATTTTTATATTAAGATTATTTAGTCCAGATAAAACTAGTATATAGTTGAAAGTTTTAAAGTTTCAAATTTTTTAGAGCTTATTATTTTCGATTATAATTATTAATTTAAATGAATGATTTAATACTGCTACGGAATATTTTATCTCTTCGAAAATTTATATAATTATTTAATTGCTTACTAAATTCTAAATGAGCAACAATTGGATGACTTATTATTGTATAAAATAAATCAATTAATGAGAAATTACAAAAATATTTTTTATCCCTCTAACATATAAAAAGATGTGCGTATACCAAGTATGACAAATTTACAGAATCAAATGACATTTGTTACATTCATGGAAAACAGGTTCTTCAGAACACGATTGAATCTGTTAAATACGAATATGTCATTCTGTCGTAAGATAATACGGTATTGCAAAGATGATTATCTATATGGATGCAGACGGAGCAGAAATCTAGCTGCTTCCCCAGCAGGAAATTTGAAAACGCTAACCAACGGAGAACACTAAGCCTGTACTTTCAATCAAATCGAGGTTGGAAGCAAACTGTAATTTAATTTCTTTGCACGTACATGAATAAAACATTTCAGCGGAATTAATAAAATAAAACAATTAAGGTACACGCATAAATTGAAAGGACAGAATGTTGCATATGGCTAAAACTTTTACATTTCTAAATGAAATATTCTAAAATAATAAAAATAATGTGAGACAATCTGTTACTAATATGGGTCGCTTTATTTCTAGAAGATTATTTTTAGGACCGGGTCAAATTTGCATCGATTTCTAATTCACTCTGAATATTTTACATAGAATTCCAAAGGTATTCGTGAAAACTACCAAGCATTAAAACTGCTTTAACGATTACCTCGCTTTTTATGATCGGCAAATGCAAAAAATGATAGCTTTATTCTTCCATTCTTTTATTCGTGAGAAAAAGAATAGAAAAAGGGAAGAAGAAAAGAGAGAAATAGAATGGAAATTGACATTGTCATTGAACGAACGAATCCAAAATATAGTAAAAAAAAAAAAAAAATTCAATATAAAATCCAATTTTGTAAAAAATGAATTTTTACCTGATATTAAACGCCATTTAAAAATGTAAAAACTAGATATTTAGAATATAGAGATTTAGAAATATGCTTTAAGCACATTTTACTTATCAAATTTGTTTATTTTTATATATATAGGAATCTATTATGCGTCGATAATTACAATATTAATCAATTTTAATTAATCAATAAATAATATAAAAGATATAAAATAAATAATAAAATGAATAAAGAGAGAAAGCGTGATACTGCGTGTCAGTAGAAACAGACATTACAAGCCAGACATAGATACAGGAGATCATGATCATAAATATCAATTAAATTTAACAAAGTTTAACTCATTCTCCATCTTTCTCTACGGACAAGCGCTTGAAATAGACAAAGAGTCAGTTAAACTCCTTTAACTAATATTTATTACGACGCCCATGCAATGCCTGTCTGATTTCATCTATTTCTACTGAAAACACAAGCGCTCTCTTGTTATCATTGTGTATATACTTTGTTCAGCGAAATGTATGTAGGGCACACGATTAAAACATACGTATGCCAAAAATTCTGAAATCATGCGACCATGTCGGTGAGAATTTCACTTGCGAAAAGACAGTCTTCATGTGAAAAGACCGGTGGTCGATATAGGAAAGAACGCTTGCGCGTTTCGCTTTCCTCCTCCGCCGTCTGCTATTATCCCACCGTGCGGATTCACGCGCGCCGCTACAGGACTCGGCAATTGCATCCCGAAATTACATTTCGAGTGCTATAACTGCTGAAACTCGCGGGCGATACGAGGGCTATCGATAGGTGCAATTCAATTTTAATGAAAATCGATTTCAAAGTATGTAATGAGATTTTTAATAAACTGTCAATGTAATCTAAACCTAATAAACTTCATATTTAAAATCACAAAACATCGCACATTTTCATGTCCTTAGCATAAGAACAAAGTTATTACAAAAAAAAAAAAAAAAGAAAGAAAACGCGAGAAAAAAATTCGCGAGAAAGAGATTGTAAGATGGTAAATAATTTATAAAAAAAAAGATCTATCATTCTGTGCAGACGATCCTTTTTTCCTGTCCTTTACACATTCTAAATATTTCTCCTTAAACTATCCATTTATTTTACAAGTACCCTGTACTATACGATTGAATAACACGACATTTCAATTGGAAAATTTTTTTCTCTGATAAAAATTTTCCGACAATTGCTCGATTTGGGTCAGTAAGCAATGATATAGCCAAGATCGGACTGCAAAAGTTAACCTGTGCTGAAAGTTAACCGTAAACAATTATTCTAAAGTAACTAACAAACTAAAATCGTATATAGAGCAAGCAGACTCGTCGTCTGCCGCGCCTGTCCGTCAACTAGATGAATAGCATTTCCGATTCGCTTATCCCGAAGGGAAACTACACGACGGCGTATGTATACGTGGAAATGATTTCGCGCAAAATGGGCTAGCGCTCCATTATAAAAGTGTCGATAAACTCAGCACGCAAAGATTTACCGCGTAACCATCGCAAAACGTTAACATTGCTGTTATGATTACGTTGCCTATTACCGAGATGTTTATTTAGATATTTCATGTGATGTTCATATCACATAATCGAAACTACGTGAATAAAATCCAATAACATCGACGAATATTCTCACGAAGCTTTATCCATCCATATTTCAAAGCAGATATCAAATATCTGTAGCAAGTAACGGGTGCGCAAAATATTTCCCATTACTATAAAAATTTACAGTCCTTCTTTTTTCTTAGCAACGATGTTATATTTGATTTGACGTCTGATCGGTAATAAATAGATGAAAAATCAATCATTTATTTTCAAATCTCATTTTATCGGGACATATAAATAATAAAAAAATTTGTTCAAAATAATTTAAGAGGAAATAAAAGACAAAAGTGAATAAATTAAATTGTGTATGGCAATTTATTTTCATTTGATCAAAGTCTTAATACCTAAGTGATTGAATAAATACTTTTCTATTTTAAAGAGATAATAAAAAATATTATAATATTAAGATATTTTAAAAAAAAACAGGACTGCTCACATAAATAAATCAATTAAAAAATGAAAAGCGATTATTATAAAATTAAATGTTGAAATAATACATCTATATGTATAATATATGTATTTTAAATAAATTTTATCTTAGAAATATTATCTGATTATTTATAATCAAATTGAAATAATGATCCCAAATTAGACTATTGATTTGATGCTACATCTCAAAACCTGCAATAAAGAATTTATTGCGAAAATAACAAAAAATAGTAAGTCCAAAAATAATTAGCAACTTTAAACTTTGACCGTAAGAAGTGTTTTTGTACTTAGTTAACTTAAAAATAAAATAATCATAAAATAATAAGCAATATCATAAAATACTTTCTTCAATTAAAAAATCTGAACTCCTTTAAATAAATTTTCACACCAAACCTTAACTTTTAAACAAATTCTTTTAAATAAATTGGAAATAAAAGTATAAAATTTATCATACGAAAAATATATCATACGAAATAATTTTGAATTATCATTGTAGAGAAGCATAAAATAGCAATGCTTTTTTTCGCGAATATTTATTTCCTGCATGCAAAATAGAAAGTAAAAAAGCGAGACAAAAGCAGATCGAAATCAAAAAGAAAACTGATAAAAATGGAAGGAAAATAAATAAGAGACAAAGTAACCTAGATGTCCAATGCGGACGCGGAGACAGGATATCCATTAGCTGGACGAGCAAGAGAGGTCGAAAGACAGGAGGTAGAACAAAGGGAGAAGAACAAGGGTGTACAACCGCAACTGTGTGGCAGGGCTAAAAGCAACAGGCAGCCAATCAATAACCGACCTAGAGTACGATTTTGCTAACTTTTCGATATTCTGTAGCTCGTACTAATAAAACAGCAATTGTTTCATTAAAAAAAAAATTTTGTTCTTTGTTATAATCGTTCAAGTAACCAAATCGCATCCAACGAACTGTCCTTAGAAACAAGATATAATCACATTGCTAAAGGAGTTCATGTAAAACTAGTACAACGCGAAACAAACGAAGCAATCAAGTAAGTTCATTAAACAAGGCAAAGAGAAACTCGCATTGTTGGTTCTCTTGTAGCTTCTAATCAAATTAAATTCAAAGGATTTCAATAAAACATTTATTTAAAGATTAATTAACAGTGTTGCAATATTATTAAAGTCTTCGCAAAGTTAGATTAATAAATAATCTGAAGGTATTTGTAATTCATATCATGAATATCTACGCCACGCACATGAATATATCTTGTAACTTGTGCAAGCCCTACGATCTTATTTGAAACACGTACAAAATCCCCAATGTGTTTCTATCATTAGAAATAAGAAGAGTTGGGACAAGATTCTGATAAAAGTTAGTTATCTTTGCAAAATCTATCAGAAAGTTTGGAACATTTCACGCAAAATCTTTTGCAGAAAATTCAAAATGAGATTTATCTCATTTTGCAAAATATCTATGCAAAATATTTTATTTATTTTTACTTTTTAGCTAAAGATTAACGCAGAAGCTAAGATTTATATATTATTTATATTATTTATATTACTTTGTAATTAGAATTTTATTTTTTATCGAAGAATAGCGGTAATATTGATTTCATCGAAGAAATACATAATAATTTAAAAAGTTGAAAATTTTTCGAGGGGATCATAAAAAAGTATGTCCTACTCGCTCCCTGTCATTTCAGACAATTAATTTTAATTTATAATACGACATAAATGAGAACTAAAAGTAAGAATATCGAAAAAAATGATGATTTCATTATTGGAGTTATTAATGCGCATTAGAGACTTATTATTATAAAATTATAATGGAGTATTTTACATGCAACAACATAATGTTAAATACATGCAAACTTACCCTACATTGCTGATATCATTTGTTGGATTGTCATAGCATTTATAGCACAGTTAAGACCTTACCTAAAACAAATAATAAAATTT
>NW_017259583.1:3744342-3748434 GCF_001594045.1 Atta colombica | reverse complement strand
ACAGTCCTTCTTTTTTCTTAGCAACGATGTTATATTTGATTTGACGTCTGATCGGTAATAAATAGATGAAAAATCAATCATTTATTTTCAAATCTCATTTTATCGGGACATATAAATAATAAAAAAATTTGTTCAAAATAATTTAAGAGGAAATAAAAGACAAAAGTGAATAAATTAAATTGTGTATGGCAATTTATTTTCATTTGATCAAAGTCTTAATACCTAAGTGATTGAATAAATACTTTTCTATTTTAAAGAGATAATAAAAAATATTATAATATTAAGATATTTTAAAAAAAAACAGGACTGCTCACATAAATAAATCAATTAAAAAATGAGAAGCGCTTATTATAAAATTAAATGTTGAAATAATACATCTATATGTATAATATATGTATTTTAAATAAATTTTATCTTAGAAATATTATCTGATTATTTATAATCAAATTGAAATAATGATCCCAAATTAGACTATTGATTTGATGCTACATCTCAAAACCTGCAATAAAGAATTTATTGCGAAAATAACAAAAAATAGTAAGTCCAAAAATAATTAGCAACTTTAAACTTTGACCGTAAGAAGTGTTTTTGTACTTAGTTAACTTAAAAATAAAATAATCATAAAATAATAAGCAATATCATAAAATACTTTCTTCAATTAAAAAATCTGAACTCCTTTAAATAAATTTTCACACCAAACCTTAACTTTTAAACAAATTCTTTTAAATAAATTGGAAATAAAAGTATAAAATTTATCATACGAAAAATATATCATACGAAATAATTTTGAATTATCATTGTAGAGAAGCATAAAATAGCAATGCTTTTTTTCGCGAATATTTATTTCCTGCATGCAAAATAGAAAGTAAAAAAGCGAGACAAAAGCAGATCGAAATCAAAAAGAAAACTGATAAAAATGGAAGGAAAATAAATAAGAGACAAAGTAACCTAGATGTCCAATGCGGACGCGGAGACAGGATATCCATTAGCTGGACGAGCAAGAGAGGTCGAAAGACAGGAGGTAGAACAAAGGGAGAAGAACAAGGGTGTACAACCGCAACTGTGTGGCAGGGCTAAAAGCAACAGGCAGCCAATCAATAACCGACCTAGAGTACGATTTTGCTAACTTTTCGATATTCTGTAGCTCGTACTAATAAAACAGCAATTGTTTCATTAAAAAAAAAATTTTGTTCTTTGTTATAATCGTTCAAGTAACCAAATCGCATCCAACGAACTGTCCTTAGAAACAAGATATAATCACATTGCTAAAGGAGTTCATGTAAAACTAGTACAACGCGAAACAAACGAAGCAATCAAGTAAGTTCATTAAACAAGGCAAAGAGAAACTCGCATTGTTGGTTCTCTTGTAGCTTCTAATCAAATTAAATTCAAAGGATTTCAATAAAACATTTATTTAAAGATTAATTAACAGTGTTGCAATATTATTAAAGTCTTCGCAAAGTTAGATTAATAAATAATCTGAAGGTATTTGTAATTCATATCATGAATATCTACGCCACGCACATGAATATATCTTGTAACTTGTGCAAGCCCTACGATCTTATTTGAAACACGTACAAAATCCCCAATGTGTTTCTATCATTAGAAATAAGAAGAGTTGGGACAAGATTCTGATAAAAGTTAGTTATCTTTGCAAAATCTATCAGAAAGTTTGGAACATTTCACGCAAAATCTTTTGCAGAAAATTCAAAATGAGATTTATCTCATTTTGCAAAATATCTATGCAAAATATTTTATTTATTTTTACTTTTTAGCTAAAGATTAACGCAGAAGCTAAGATTTATATATTATTTATATTATTTATATTACTTTGTAATTAGAATTTTATTTTTTATCGAAGAATAGCGGTAATATTGATTTCATCGAAGAAATACATAATAATTTAAAAAGTTGAAAATTTTTCGAGGGGATCATAAAAAAGTATGTCCTACTCGCTCCCTGTCATTTCAGACAATTAATTTTAATTTATAATACGACATAAATGAGAACTAAAAGTAAGAATATCGAAAAAAATGATGATTTCATTATTGGAGTTATTAATGCGCATTAGAGACTTATTATTATAAAATTATAATGGAGTATTTTACATGCAACAACATAATGTTAAATACATGCAAACTTACCCTACATTGCTGATATCATTTGTTGGATTGTCATAGCATTTATAGCACAGTTAAGACCTTACCTAAAACAAATAATAAAATTTTGATTAGAAATATATACATATGATAAAATTATATTACAAGTAAATTAAAATAATAATTTTATATATAAATAAATTATTATATTATCATCAATTTAGACAAAATTGTTTTGTTTTATGCTAAATTCGTATCGTCATCGAACTTTCCCACAGTCGGCTGTTCATTGGATAAAACAAGATATTCAAACTCAGAGCTTATCGATTGCCATACAAAAGCTCCAAGCTCCAATGCAAAAGCTCTGTACCGACACAGGGATAAGGAAGAATTCTACAAAAACCCTTTGGAAAAGCAAGGAAACTCGTTCATTATGTTTATGGAAATCGAAATCAGAGCGCAGCACTAATATTATTTAAAATTAAAATTGATCACTTTCAGTGATGATTTTTTTATTTCGCACAATTTCGGTCAATTTAAAAATAAGCCAAAAAAAAATTTTTTCATATTTTATAATAATGATAAAATTAAAAATTATAAATAACATACAAAATGTTTCTTTCAAATAATTAACACAATTAACACAAAAAAGCAATTTCTCATTAATTTCTCTAAAATATGATCATAGAAATAGGAATTGAATGTGTAGTCTTCGTTCAAATTAATAAATGCAAATATAAACTGTTTATATTTACGCTACATATGCAGCGTAGATAAAATCAACAAATATATGTAAGCTTTAAAGTGTATAAGATGACGCTGACGTAATATAATCTCATACAAGGAATTATAAAGAACTTATACTAAGTTTTCCTATATCTCTGACGTTTCTAGTCCAACTGTCGTAATCTCCTGAAACTTTAATTAATAGTTACATAAAGATTGCGCGTGAAAATTAGCACCAATCACGCTAATTACTCTCTCTCTCTCTCTTCAAAAACCATTTGTATCTATGAACTACTTCCAACTTCATTTATTTCTGCATGAGCGATGATATTTTAGTATTTTTTTTAATTTATGTGGCCTAGCTGGAAAACAACTAGCCATTTACGTTAGTGAAATTTTACTGCTTTACTTAAGGTTTAACATTAAAGTTCCACGTGCATCTCTTATTCACATTTGCGATGCTTATGTACAGTTTACTGTACTATATAGAAAGAAAATATGCCTTGGAACGTCATGGATTTAAAACATAAATCATCTAGCATAATGCAAAATGAAATATCTTGTTCTTTTTTTTCTTTGTAAAGCATTACACGCCGGGAATAATAAATTGTACAGCACAAATCTTCCTTGTCGTCCCGAGTACGTAATACTCTTTAATGAATTCTTTACATAATGTATGTATGAAAGACTTGTTGCATGAACTAGTCTTTTCATGTTATTGAATAAAGACGGTACATTCTAATTAAATTATTTAAATAAAGTTGAAATTACGCGAATACTACTTACGTTAGTATTAAAGAACATTTTTATTTTATTTACAATATACACAAGTATGACTTGGAAATAAGGACATTATAAAATTATTCAGAACCATCGGTCAACAAATGCCGTGCAAAAATATCACATTTGTCATAGAAAGACATGTAATAATAAATTAATGATTATTCTAAAGGTTTTATTTGAACGTTTCCAAGAAGATTAAATGTATGTCTCAGAATCAGAATAATATTGAGATACTTTAACAGATTAAGACAATTATATTTTTTCTGTTATCTTCCTATCTGTTACTGACCTAAACTTTTGCAATATTTAAATTAATAATTTGTTATTAATATTTCGTAAAATTAAAATATTTATTATAAATAAAATATCATTTCACTTTACATTTAATGCATAAAAATGAATATATTATATAATAAATATAAAAGTGTAATTGCAATTATACCTTTAAAAATTACATAATACATGTGGTGTACATACATAACAT
>NW_017259583.1:3735496-3744242 GCF_001594045.1 Atta colombica | reverse complement strand
ACACACACACACACACACACACACACACACACACACACACACACACACACACATATATGTGTATGTATATATAAAATACACGCAACTCAAGGATTTATCACTGATTACAAATTTTCCAATCAAAATTATATAAACTCTTATTATAAATATACAGTATCGTTATCCTGAAATTAATGCGCCAAAATTAATATAATGAATATGTAGGTTACGATCTTGGTTATAAACTCGATTTTAAATGTAAATATACCCTGCATCCGCGATAAAATTATAAAATATTGAAGTTAGCCGCGCGACCCGCCTATTTGTAACTGATTATGAATTCACATATGTATACGCATTAATAATGAGGAACGGTCATGCGTTTTAAAGCTATTTAAAATCCCGCGATATAAATTCCGAAAGAAATACCGACGGTTGCGCCGGGCACGTGAAGGCACGATCAATTCTTCCTCCGCCGTTTCACGACATACCTGTGTATACACACTTACCTGCCGGCAGGTTGATGACTGCCGTATAACAGGTCGATACCAACCCGTAACTCCGTAACTGCATTGCAGACACACCGACTACTCAGCGCGATAAGCTACGCGAAAGCTTTGCACTCATTACGTCCACGAGTCTTATGATTAAAATCAGTACTCCTACGATCTTTTACCATAATAAAAATCGCAGCCCGAACGTTTTTCATAGTAAAATAACCCATCAACGTCACATCGTCATAAAATATTCATCGATTACGTCCAACTTGCCATTTTAATGAATGAGCATCGATCAATACACGCAATCGCACAACGCTATTAACATTATTTTTTTTAATCTTAATAATTTTCCTTCGTTAATAATTATATTTTTTACCTCTTATTACGTTATAAGTTTCATTTTCTTGTGTCTTTCTGTATAAAAAAATTTAGCGCGCCTTTTAATTTATGGACTCCACGATTAGCTTCGTTTATCACAGTCTACTAAGGTGCTCTACGTTGTTCGCCAAGCTGCTATTTCGCGTTATAAATAAAATATATTAAGTTCTATCGCATGACCTCAAATCAAAAATGGATATGCTAATCCTCATATACGTTTTTATTAACAAAATTTGTGTGAAATTGCGAAAGTCGAACTAATATGTCGATTTAATAATAATTGCAACTGAATGAATCTTGTTTTCTGTGGACATACATATCAAATTTCCATAATAACGTCAACTTCCGATGGCGCGATAGACAGATGCCTCAATTTATCCAGTTTACCTGATAGATTTTCGTCACGTTGTGTGTATTTCCAACTAAATATGTAATCGATGGTCATCCTATACGGTTTAATCAGTGGTGACCTTATGTTCACGACATATTACGTCAAATCTATGCAAACACTACATGGCTGGTTTCCTCCAAATGCAATTTATACAATAATCCCTGGCTCCTGCGAGAGATCCATTATTTGTTGTCGCTTGCATATTGGATATTTAAACTCTGTCTAACTGTAATAATCGAAGAGATTGACATAATCGCTTTAATGTCGAACGTACTTTAAAAGATTTAAATGTTCGCGTTATTCGGCGAAGTCGTTTTTATCTGTAATACGTCACGTATATCATGGGACCTTTATGAAAACGTGCGAGAAATTGACGCAAAGGAAGTCATTTGAGCGTCGCAATTATGCTTCACAAACTGCATAGAATAACTGCATAGAATAAAATGAAGTTAAGAACTATCTTTGAGATAGATCTTTACTATATTCGATGCTGTTAGATTAAGCGGAAAGTTTCATTCGACGGATTCCAGAAAATAAAATTTCCATGCATCACCGTTATTCGTCATTGTTTAAATACGGTTTATCTAGTTTCCCGGGAATTATAATTACAACCGCTAGCGACGCTAAAGATCTGTATCGGCTGCTATGTGACGCATTCTGGCACGCACGTACCATATTGTAGATATATTAACAAAGCGAGACATGATAAACTGAAAATATATATACGATTTTATGATCTCTAGCCTGTTGATGCACATATTGCATAACTGAAGCACAATACTTATTAGAACGGAGTTCAATGTACTGTATTAACTAATTATGTGTATGCTATAATCTCTGTTCCATTAATTAATGTATAAGCTGCTTCATAGCAAAGAAAGTAATATTCCTTGAATAATCGATAATCTAATGACTAAACAGAAGAACGTAAAATTAAAAATTCAACTTTTCTTTTGAAGAAAAGAAGCTTTCAGAAATCTAAAACACGTTTGACTCAATGAGATGAACCATTGTATACAAGATAATGCATACCAATGTAGTTTTTACTTTAAAATTATATTTTGTCAGCATTTTTTCTCTATATATCTCCAAATAATCATATTCAGAAGAATTAGCTCCGTCTTCATCCCATAGTTTACATAATTCGCTTTCTTGATTACAAACGCGATATAAATGCAAATATCAAAATCAATAATTTTATTCCACCTTTTATATCGAGGTGTAACATCATTTGTCTCTTTATAAAAAAGATATTTCCTTGTACACGTGTATCGCGCAAATATCTCTTCATGATATCGTACTATTATTCATATTTCGATATTTAATCAAATTTCTCCGTACACGTATTACTCTTAATCATCGTGTCGGGAAAGTTATTTTTGAAAATATACAGTTTTCACGAACGAGGAAAGGCTGACGATAAATCGACGTTCGTTATCATTGATATCAGCAGAATCTATTCCAGCGAACAAAGCGCTTATCCTACGACCATTTAGAGTGCAAAACTATATAGGCGTGTAGATGGATCTACCGACTTCGATCACTTCCACTTGTACTTTCAGTTTATGCGCATGTGAAAAAAAAATCACACACGGCAGCGAAAGTATCGACGGAGGGTATCGACCACACGACACGTGACACGCGGACAGAACTTCCGCGGACATAGGGGGTTAACACACGCTAAAGTGGTTTCGTGCTTCCGCCGAGATATGGACTAAAAACGGTCGCTGTATGCACGTTGCGGATCACAAATTCTCAAGCCGGCGTTATCGCGTACATAATAAAAGCATAGTCACTTATTCGTCTTTGATCTCATCGTCTCATTTTTCGAAATGTCATCCGATAATCGCATGAGAAATGTCACAAAATATGTACATAGATATCATGTAATAAAAGTATCAGAAATCGGATTCGTATTTGATCGAATCAGCATAACTTTATCATTGAACGTCGTTATTTTTCATCTATCTAACCAGATCAATGAGAGCGCTTTATTGAGCTGCCAAAAATATCTATCTAAACTTCCATTCGTTTGACCTAATATAATATAGAAGTAATAAAAAATAATAAAAAAATAGTCCTTTTTTTATTTTACTTCATCAAAAGACAATAAATTCAAATATCTATAATTTTATAACGGAGAGAAAGATTAAATATTTTTAATTCACAAAGTGCTATTTCCTTCTTATCGTAAAAAGATCAAAATAAAATATAAAACATAATTTTCTGAAAAATTAAACAAATTTAATGTTTTTAAAAGCTCATCATCCTTTTTTTAGTTTGTCTACAATAGAAACTTCGTGCTACTGCGTGAAAAATTGCTTCAACTTTCAGACGGTGAAGATAATGTGGATAAACCATGATAAGAATCAGTGTTCATGCTTTTTGCTTTTAGCATGAGCTTAATAACGTGTTTTATTTTATATACTCTCATATATTCGCAATTTAAAGTTCAAGAAGTATAATCTTTTTATCGAAAACATAAAAACATCGCGCTCAGTTAACATACTACTTAACTGATATGTATTATATTTGTATTTTGCTTTTTCACGACGGTAAATATGATAGTTAACGAACAGAGATACGATAGAAATATAACTAATTTCCTTGGATTTCATCAAAAGCGGACATCAACACAAGTTAAAATAAGTAATTATACCGATGAAAAGTATCATATGCTTTTTAAGTACAGTCATCAAGAGGAAAATTTTAAAAATAAGTCAAAAATTAATGATACATTATTTAGGAGATTAAAATTAAAAAAAAGATTATATGAAAATAAGTAATTTTACCGGCAAAAAGTATCATACATTTATTATGCACGCACAATTCTTAAGAGGAAAATTCGAAAGATAAACCATAAATTAATAATGCATCTTTTTTTATGAAAAACTTAAAATCGAAGAAAAAAATATTAAAGATGAAAAAAAAATACAAAAGTAGGGAATCGAGTCAAAGTAGACGAAGGTAAAGATATAATATGAATTATAAATAAAAATAAAAAGCATGATATAAAAAAATTCTATGTAATCTTGAATCGAATTGTTGAAACGAACTATTGGAGAATTGCCAGAAATTACATCCCATTAAAGACCTAACAAGAAATACAATTAGCGTCAACGACACATTTACTTCAGTTTAACTTTCCAATAATTAATATTGAACACACAAAAGGAATTATTTTTTGGAAAGAACGAAGGAAACTGCGAACTCTCTATCACTCTTCTTGTCAAATGTAGAAACGCAGATAAAGAATGAGAATTTACGTATTTCACTCCAACACGAATATATACGTTCTTCCAAGTTTCGTCGGTCTATTCTCTATCTCTTGCACCTGACTTTTTTTTATCTACAATTCTCCTTCTCAAGCCAACGTGAGAGTTCTTATTTTCAGAGCCTATGACATTAAAGTCGGATTTCGTTTCTCATCAAGAATAAAAAGAACAATTTCATTCGATGGCATTGAAAGATAAAGTCGAGCAAAAAGAAAAGAAATCTCCATCTTTAAAGAAATAAATACAATGGAAGAAATATGATTATGTTTCATTGCCTTAATATGGATACATTTTGTTTAGTATAATATATATTTAGTATATAATATGTTTATATATAAAATTTTAACGATAAAGTATGTTTCATAAATTTTATAAATTTCATACTTAAAGTTAAACGGTCGAGTTACAGTATCGCATAAAAAAATTCTGTGATACAATTGAAATATTATTACAATTAATTATTTAATAAAGCTATACGCTAACTCTTTTTACACATGTTTAAAGAAAAGATACAACCGATCGATGAACGACGGTCGCAGAAAGTAGTTCACAATGGAGGAATATTGAAATATGTGTCGAGTTGAATCCTTCCAAAAGTTCTTGATTATCATTTTTCATAAGTGTACTAACATAAAATGCCCATCGAATGTTAAGCTGAATAAATTTTTAATTAACTGGGTATTTTATAAAAGATGCAAAGTACCAATTAAATTCTTTTAAGAGATACATAATTTCTTAAGTTACTATATGCAAAATTAATTTTAGAATTATTATTACATAAATTATTATTATTACATAAATTAAATATAAAAATTTAAAAAAAATTAGTGCACATTAATTATTTACTGATCATAAACTCTAATTAATACTTTATACATTCGATCGTAAAATATTAAAATAAAAATTTTCTTTCTCTCTTTTTTTCATTTATTTCTTAATTTCTTTATTTCTTCTAATTATTTTACTAATAAATTTGATTAATTTCATATAAGTATTCCCAGTAATCATCTAACTTTAACACATCTAGATAATTACGTGGTTAAAGCAAAGGTGCAATGCATGTACATATAATATAACCTTGTACCACGATAATTAAAACACTACCCATGAGTACGCGAGGCGTTCCATAAACGTGACATATTCAAAATTATGCATAACAAACTTTTTACAGCTCTCTTCACATCTCCAAGGAAATAAAATTTCAATTCAAAGTGAGGCGTTTGCAGTTTATGTTATTTTGTTGCGTTGGCAACAATCTGAAAATAAATGTAGTATTTGTTCATCACCAATGTTCTCATTTCTTTTCTTTCGTAGAAATGTCTACTGGCTTTGATACTTTAGTTGGAGATCTGTTTCGCAGAAAAAAGTGCTTTTCTAGATGTACGCAAGGTGTATCTGAGAAAAATATCATATTTCTCTAAGCTACAGAAACTGCAATCTCAAAGAACGACAGTTGTTTCTATGAGCCCCAGCAATATTTTTTTTATATCCCAAACTACTAAAAGATAAAACCTGAGAGGCAGAATCGCGAAAACACTTTAATGAGAAACGTGTTAATGATATTCAAAAAGTTAACAACATTTTATTTTTCAACAAAATTCCAATTAAATTTATCGAAATCTGGTCTGACATATAATCTGATATATAATCTCTTTGATGTAATCTGATACATAATATAATCAATAAAATTATAATATAGAAATATAAATATTGAAACGCTTATTCATCAAATTAAGAGAAGATAAAATATAAATCCGTCAAATAATTTATATTAACATAAATCTCAATATCTGGAGAAATCTCTGTATTTTTTTACGTAATAAAAGCATAGCTACTATGTACACGCACATCTAAAAAGCAAATAACAAGAATTTCCATGAACTAATTCTTATGTCATAACGAAGATAGTTAAGGAAAGAAAATAGAAAATGAAAATCTTGTTTTTATTACAAATTCTTCTCGCGTCGAGACAGATAATAATGCTGCATAAAGATCAAATAAGCACAAAGTCTACTTTCAAACTCATCTTATTTTAAAATTCGTTATTATAATAATAACTAATAATCTTCAGTATTACGTTTACAAATGCAGAAATAAAATTCTTATATTTTATTCCACATTCGGAAATTTATTCACATAGAATATTAGATTACATTGTTAATCCTTCTTTAGCCAAAAATATGACGAAGGATATCTGCAGGGTTAGCTCTGCTTTAAAAAGAATTACTTTATAAGAGGTGAATTATATTCTCCTCGATAAAGTTACAAAAGAAAGATTCTTGTAGTAATTCTTGCGCTTATGCTGTTTTTAGCGATGTAAACAAGTTCGCCACATTAGTTCGCAATATATGCAGTGGAATATAATGAAAAAGCAGAATTATATAGACAAGGCAAGTATTTTTAGAAAAATATCGATGCTTTATGTTTGATATTGTATAATATTTTCAACTTGGACATACGTATATGTACAAAGATCATCATTTGTTCAGTAAGTACACAAGGGAAAACATCTTGCATTATGCACTTACATTTGTTCCCGCCCTATTACCCCAGCCATTCTGTTTATTAGATGGAAACAAAAAAGAGGCAGACCATTTGCTTGCTCTATCAGTATCTTAATTGCTATCATGTTTATTTCAGTGTAATTATCTCCCCTTATTCTTTTCTTAAATAAACAATTGTTCTTTACTGTCGCAGGCATCCTACTTTTTAAAGATACAAACTTAGCACTCCTTATTCATTAACGAAAACAGTAAGTCATATCGCCATTAATAATTCATAAACAGTTACGTACTAATTGCGAAAGAAGACGATGCAAATAGACAAGAAACCGGCGCGGCGCAACGAAGCACAAAATTATTAAAAGTTGCAAAACGGATTAAAATTAGCATTTTAAATAACTACGTTGAAACTGTTTACTTTCCCGTGAAATGTGTCATATTACGAGATAAATATATAACCGTAGTCATACTGATAAAATAATGAGATAAAGTAATAGAATACAGGCAATCATAAAAAAGAGACATTTCTTCTCTTTGAACTTTCATGTCTGAACATTTATTCCTTTATGAGATATGTTTCACTATTTAAATGAAGTGAAATACACGCAATTCTGACGTAATATAAGTAGTGTAAGCAAAAGCTTATGCAAACAAGCAGCCTTATGGTCAGTATTAGCCCCAACTGGTGCATCAAGTTTATAGCGTTAAATCTGGCCTGGCTTTCAGCTCACAGCGCAGTAACGTTATACGTGATCTCTTCGCATTAAACAATGAAAGCGTTAAAGATATAAAAAATTGCATTCTTCTTTTTTTAATTTGTCAACGTTAACTCTTTTTCTCACTTTGCCCGAAGGCATAAAATCGCTGTAAAAGCAATTATCACCTACTTTCCTCTTCGTATATGCATTGTTTGTAACACAATAGAAATAAGGATTTTCCGACAAAACTGCAACTCTACTCTAGGGATTAGAAACATCATTAAATCCTTCCTACTCACATTCGTCTGAATAAAATGTAAAAAGTTTACAAATCAGAACGGTGAATAAGAAATACAACGAGATCGAAGAGAGTATAAAGACGCGTGCAGACGTAAATAAAGAGGTCAAATGGAAAAAACTGAGCATTAAGGAGCACATCTTACTTATGTCATTTTCATCAAAATAAATGTACCTTCTTAATCTCAAGATGATGATAAAATGATACCCTCATAAAATACATTTAACGACATATTAGTTTATATCGGCGGATAATTAATCTTGATATGTCGCTCCGCCTGAATATTGGATAAGAAGAAAGAAGACAATACGTAAGGATAGAGAACTTTCCGTTCGTATAATGAAGCGTGATCAATATCAGAAACTAAATGGAAATCGTATCAGAGTATATACATACATAGAGTACATACATTCTCTTTCCCTTTTCTTATATTTACCGATACATGATAAATCATTCTGCATTTATCACTGCAAGGACATCTCTTGATACATACGTAAAGTGTCTTTGTTTGTCACAATACTACATATTATATAAACATTTTGCAATAAGCAAATATCATTACCATGTGCATCAAATGCAATTTTAATAAAAAAACTTTTATAAAATAAACCATATTAAATTTTCACTATTACTAATTTATATTTTTTCATATTTGTATTTACGTCATATTAAAACTATTTTTAATCTTATTATAATTTTAAATTTAAATTATCTGCTACGTTATTT
>NW_017259583.1:3706611-3735396 GCF_001594045.1 Atta colombica | reverse complement strand
TATATGAATTAGATTGGAGAGCAATTAATTGTCATTAATGGAGCAATTATTTCTCACCACAAATTTGTACGTAAAGCTGATAGAATCATTATTAAAATCTCTTTCTCTCTTGTTCTAAAAACATAAACTAAAAATTCTCTTCAATTTAGGATTACATCCGGAAATATCCGGATCACGTTAGCAGGGAAAAGCTGATATACCTCTGTCAATATCCGATAAACATCGAATATTGAGGAAATAAGGAAATGAAGTTACTTTGATCTCTAAGTTTTAAGATCAGTGATTCTCAATACAAAAAATTTAACATTCAGCAGTAAATGCGACTCGTTATAAAATAAATTAATCTTCTCCATCTTATTTGCAAATTTCGAGAATACAAACAAAAAATATTCTCGTTATTCTCAAGCGGATTTTACTTTTTATTGAATTCATATTCAACAGAATTAGCCGAGAAGCTATATAAAATTGGATGTTAAACAGCCGCGGGCAAAGTTACGTCCAATTAAATTTTCGAGCAAATCTATCGAATAAGCGATATATATATGAAAGAAAGCGTTGGCCTAATTTTACACAAAAAGGAGGTCAAAAATCGAGATGACACCAAATCGATCACTTACCTTCGACAATGTGTGGGCGCGACGGGCCAACTCCTTCTCGTTCTCAGAATTATAGCGGGTGGTCTCGCGTGACCGACAATCGGCGCTGAGGTACGTCCCTGATTTCTTTTTCCCCAAAGATGACCGCTGACGGGCACGTTACCATATCCCGGTATTCCAGGATGCGGTCCACTTTCGCTGCAAGCGCGTCGTGAGAACATTTCACGTTTTTTTTCGTCACACTTCATCATCATCGCATGAATCCCCGTACTTGCTCGATCACCGATCGAGCTCTGCGCAAAACTCACCGCTCGTAAAAACCTCGTAATAATAAGAAAGCGAAATATGGCCTGATGGTTCTTCTCTACGTAATGATGCACGAGTTTTAATGAGCTCTTTTTATAACCGCACTAACAATAAACAGTTTTTCTTCTGCCTCGCACTTAATTGCGTGCAAGTATACGTCATCTCCTTCATCCCAACAAATATTGACAAATCATCATTACATATCACACAAAATCAGTTAATAGCAATATGTAGAAATATTATTCATTCATATAAAACAAAACTAATTCACCATTTTTCTCAGTATTATTCATAAAACAATTTTAAAATTTCGTAGCACTATTTAGTGTTCTATTCTATTTTTTATATCCTTGGGTTCAATTTAAAAATTTCATAGCAGTATAAAGTTTTTTATTCTGTTTTTTTTTTATATCCTTGAGCCTTTCGACAAGTCAAAAGCAATGACAGATTCGCTTTGAATATGCGGCTACGAAGCGGCAAAGCGTACATCGACGTAGGTTTCCATAACAAATATCTGCAGGGCATTTATCGTTTACTTCGGGAAATTCACGGTGAGCTAGTCGTACAAAGTCGTTGAAATTTAAAGAAAATCACTGATTCATGCCACAATCTCAAATTGAACTTTTGATCATTAGTAGTCAACTAAAGTACGATAAATGTCAATTTGAATGATCGTAAATCATCAATAGACACTTGAAAACAACATTTCAAAATTATTAATTATATATTATTTCTCCCTCTCGCCACTGAAATAATGTCATTTATGTGAATATTCGCTTTCTATCATTCATAACATTTGCAACAATCAACAATAACATCGCCTAATATTTGCATGTTGTTAGCATAATTGCTACCGTGCGTTCCTGCACCGATGTTCTTGTCCTGGATGCTCGTAATTTCCATCTGAAATTGAACAATCGAAATTCCCGTGAATGTCACGCGACATTTCTACCAGGAATAAAATCGGGAGCACGGAATACATTGCAACTTGTCGCATTGTGGAACTCATATTCTTATAGATTTTAAACAATTATTTGACCCAATTAATAGACCCTCAATGTAACAAATCTAAAGTAGTCAAGTCAATCGAATATATTAGATATTTCTCCAATAAATAAAAATAAAAATGACAAAGTAACGCAACACACTTCTCTAAATGAATTTTTGCAATACATTTATTATCGCTCTTTTACGTTTTTATTTTTGTATATATATATTCAATATATATATCTGAAGAAAACCAACTTTTGTGGAAAAACATGATTTACGTCAAATGTATTCCCATACGAGCTAAAATGATAATGTGATATTTCGTAGGTGAAATGCGCAAAATAGAGTAACGCACGTAGACTAATATAGTTTCTAACATCGCGAAGCTTTTTGTAGGAGCGTTTTACACTTCAAGTATGTGGCACGGTCAAGGAGTAAAAAAGCTCAGAACACTTGCCAGAGCACAGTAATGGCGCCAGGCAAGATGAGGCACTATAGAGGGTACGATAGGGACATAAGATTCTACCCATTCCCCAGCGACGTTATATCGCGAGCTCAGTAAGAGCTATCAATACAGACAACGCGCACAACTTGATATCATGCTTGCCTCGATGTTCATGGTTCTATAGACACAAGGTATTAGTACATATCCTCATATCTTTACCTAGCGATACATTTAGCATGTAATACTGTCTAATTCTGTTTTATTCGCGTTCAATATTCAGTATTCAAGTAAATTACGTTCGTATTTTAGCGATTTAGAAGTTCTAGAATATTTCAATCAAATAAAAATCCATTTAAATTTCGCACAACACGTTATCTGTTTCATAATTATGTTCATTTCTATGTTTTCACAGAAAAATTTAGAATAAAAAAATTATTGATTATCAACCAAGCTAAAGTATTGTAATCATTTTAGATACAATTAAAGCAGTAAGGATTCTCAGAAAAAACTCATGCGCGAAATAAAATAGGATATACGATTATTATTTATACCGCTTCCATCACAATACGTTATTTTATTAATTTAAACAATTTTTGTGATATTAATAATAGCTTAATAGTTCTCTAATTCCAATGAACGTGATGAAACATAACAAAGATGAGATAAAGATGATCTGGGAAATAGTTATTCCTTATGGGACAATTTCGCGGTGAACTTTCTTAAAATCGCGCGCGTATCCTGTAAAAACTACATAGACGGCACAAAAAAGATCTCGGGATGGTCGTAAAAGAATGGAAGAGAAAATATCTTCCAGTTCATAAACCTATATAGCTTTACGAGAATCACCGGCAAATAGAAAATTATGTCGCGACCAACTTTTATTTCGACGGTTCGCAACTCGTCACGTATTAAAACGAAGTCGTAATTCCGATTCATGATATCGCTAACTTGAAGTCGATAAATAAAGCTTGCTACACAACAGGATTACGTGATATCTTTCCATTACGACAATCAACAAACGACTCCATATAAACAAACTAAAGAACAGGACAAATATTATAAAAAAATAAAACAAATATATATAGCAAAGCCAGAGAATTGTATTACAGCTTTACTAATGTATCTCAGAAACTTTTCTCTACATTTGTTATACTTTAAATAATCTTCGCTAAATCGAAACTCAACATGTTTAACTTTCATGGAATTATATATTCTTTAAACATACTTAAACAATAATTGTTATAAGAAATTTGTGTTTATAGCATATAACGTACATTAAGAAATGTTATTTTATTATTAAAAGCAGTATTAAATGTTTACGCAAATTTACATTTCCGATTTAATTTTTGCATGGAAAAATTATTCATGTGAGACATATGAAACATATTAAAAAATGCTATTAGTAAAATTAGATCTATTTTTTGGTAATTGCTCAAAAATTGCTAAATTGCTAAATTCATTGTTAAATTTGTTATATTGTGATAACACTTTTTTAATTTAACGTTGGACATGTTATATATAAAAAGTAAATGAAAAAATAAATGAAAAATATTTTTTCCACGTTCTCCTCTTAATACTCTTATATTCAAATATAATTCTTTAAAAAATCACGTATGTTGTATATATATATATATATATCGTTGAGAATTGAAATATAAAAAACTGGCTTTATCTATTTCTAGTTAATGCTCGCATCACATTGCACATATCATCATAAATATAAATTAAGCCATAAAATGTAAGCTTAGTTTAAAAGCTTCTTTGCAAATACTCTTTGCGAATTAAGTTTATATGTAACACCAGCACGTAAACAAGAAACTTCTCTTATAAAACTAACTTAAATCAACACGCGTCAAAATAAATATAACTAAAATACGATAAAATATCCCATGAATTGAATTTTAGCATTATAAGAAAGAAAACTTATTATGAAAAGATTAATATCAATAAATCAAAGGCTAAAGAAAATAAAATAAATATAAATAAAATATAATCATTCAAAATGATCCCTAATACCAGTATTATCTTCTTTTCTTTGTAAAATTGAAGAGACTCTTCTCGAAATTTTCGAGCAAATCTTGTTCGCGCGATATTATACACGCAGAGACGGAGGTCATTAGTATTTGTCTGACTCACTCTCTCTTTTTCTCAATCCCAACAAGATTCATTCGGACATATCCGCGCGTACAGAAATGCTCCCTGGACTTTAATTAAGGTAATAATTTATTGCGAGGGAAAAACAAAGTTGATGATAAAATAACAATGAAACATCAGTAGGTGCGGCATTTCAGATGAACTTAACTCAGATTTCAATATTATAAATTATAAGTGAAATACAAGAAATTGCGCGAAGGAACAAAAATTGTCATTCAACAATACAGTGTAATATTTTTAGAAAATTGTTAATTACCTTGATAAGATATAACTGGATAATTTTTAATATTTCAGCAGCAACAAGTAGAAGCGACACAATAGGCGACGCTTCGATGAATTCTAATTTTGCAATCAACGATGCAATAAATTTGCATCGTTTGAAAAGGTATTACGTAATGCAGAACATTAACATTGTAAGTCTCATTATGCAAGAAAGTGGAAATAATAATAAAAAAAAAACCGTGGAAATGGAGAACAAAAGGACACTAAAGAAAATTTTATAACTTTATTAAGACCGCCTACGTTATACCACTTCTATCATCCAAAAATAAAATATATATTATAAATTTATTTTCAGTTACAGACGACATCATATTTCTAAAGTTTCACAAAGTAAAATAATTAATAAGTATACATTTCCATGAAATCGGTATACCTTCAAATAAATTTAAAATATCTTTCTCCAACTAAAATATCTTGAAATATTATATTATCATTATATTATATTATATTATATTAATAATTATAAATATTTAAAAAATGATTTCTTTATATATTTTTAACATAAATATTTTCCTAATTCTATTGCTTGAAATTATTTTTCAGATATACAATAATAAATATTATGTCCTAAATGTGAGAAAAGACTAATCACGAATTGTAATCCATTTTCATTTATCCACTGGTATGTTCACTAATCGTCGTATATTGTAAGAAAAGCAAACAAATCCTAAAAACATCGTACATCGATTTCTTCCAAAGTATCGAAAATTTCTTCGAAGTATCTTCCAACATCAATTTAAGGATCGCTACACAACTTAACCTTAACATTGCGAGTTTATTAAGATTGACGCGAAGGGACGCGATAGTTTCTCTTGCGCTCTTCAAACATTTATATTATCCCATACAAAATACGACATGTGCGAATGCGACTAGAAGAAATAAGAAATACGAAAAAATCCATGTAATATGGATTGCCGTATGTAGAGTAGGTAGTCCAACAATAAACCAGTACATTATGAACTATTGCGATATTTCGTAAATGCGACGTTACCAAATTGTGCTGTTACTCAACAACTTACATTTAAACCCTTCCTCGGCTCCCCAGTTGACTGACAGACTGCGCCATGGGCCATATAATATCACATTTTAAGAATTTTGAGTTATAAAATAAGTTTTTTTTCATAAGTTTTATACCTTTTTTATGTTTTTATTATTATCATTTTTTCATTGTGCAATAGTTTTGTGTAAACATTTGGCTTTATTATTCTATAAACAACTTTTTTCTGTATTATTTTACCACATTATTTTGGAGATTTATCATGGAAAAAGTTAGGTGGTATCTACAATGAATCATTTTGATATAGTGAACAACTATAGTTCATTATAGATCACATAATCTTTTTTTACGATAATCTTCAAAATAATAATTCATTGTGATAATTATTTAGAATACGGCCTCTCCCTCCATCTAAAATCTTAAATAAAAATATACTCATTCAACTTTTCACTTAAAACAGAAGACTCTTGCAGAAAAACGCGGCAATCGGCCTCGTGAATAATCCTTAACCACCTTATAATCATCTATTTTCTAAATAAACATTTAAAAACATATAGCAGAACTAAAATAATCCCAACAATTCACAGTACGAATTAATAAGTATATACATGTAAAACATGTAGCTTATTAAAAATAGCATGGTTCATTGAGAACATACTCTTTGTACATGAATCACTTCCCATTTTTTGAAATAATTTTTTGAAATTGTGACTTAAAAAAATAAAACTTAAAAAATAACTTAAGAGTTATCATTTACAGTATGTAGCCAACTAAATTCATAACCTGTACACCACAATTCAGGTTTTCAACTCAATAATTGAGAGAAATACAAGCCTCTGAAATTTACATGGTTCATTGTTGGACCACTTACTCTACGTGATATATCTTGCAGGTTCATGATTTTAGAACTCTATTCAACTTTTTGAATTTTTTTTTTCGCTTATAATTTAAAATTTATAATTTAAAATTTCTTTCCTATTAATACACAGATGACAAGTATAAAGATATTAAAACTAAGAATACAAAGAAAAAACGAATTATATCTATTTACAATATATTCGAATCTAGAGAACAACTTCTATTATAAATAACTATTTGAATAAAATTTTAATAAGATTCTTTTAAACAAATGAAAAAAATAAGAAGAAAACAATAATATAATTACAGTCTAACACGCATATGAATAAAAATATACACATATGTACATTGTATGGCGATACTGATCGCTTTGTCTTTAGCTGTTATCTCATAGGATCACGTCATGTCAATTCGAATCAATACCAGTCTGCACACATGAGCATTCGACGTATTGGAGGTTTAATTAAAGGAGCACTCTCTATAATTACCGAGAAATACGGTCTTCAATATCCTATCTAAAAGAAATGGATGATGAAAGAAGAAATCATCAAAAGAAGAAATATTTTTGTTATCTTATAAAAACTTCATACAAGAAAAGATTTCTTCTCAATAATATCGGGTGAAACATTATAACAATCACAAAGATAGAAAGTACATCGAAAGGGCTTCGTATTTATTCCAACGGATTCTCTCTTCGACTTGTTGCGATTGGAGAATAACTGACAATAGCAGAAGCATTGTAAACACAAAGAAACCCTACGTGAAAAAAATTGGTCCTTTTTCATATAAGTTTACAAAGAACTCGAAATAGAAAACACGAAGAAAAGATGATCGAATTCACTTTTAATGACGAAAAAACTAATAGACAAGAAAAAATAAAGTTTTCTATCACACATCGATTCTTAGTTCACAGTCTGAAGAAAATGTTGCCTACGCCTATAACATCTTTTATGTGATTCAGTCCCATCTTCGACCCAATTCTCCGTAATCAAATCCAATATAACTCGCGTAACCTTTCAACTGGATGCAACGAGCTGAGCCTAATCATCGTCTAATCGATCGATGGTTCATTTCAGAGCCGGCAATAGTTAGGTCGCGCATCGACCAGATAACGAATATCCTGTTAAAAAATCAAGATGGAACGTATTATATTGCTTGAAATTATTAGTCTCGTAAAAAGGATATCTTCTCTAAGCGAATCAATAAGGGAATTAAGAATCCGTAACATAGAAAATAATAGGAAGAAAATATAACAGAAGAAATACAGAATACTCTTTCTTTTATAATTCACGAAATGTTTTATAAACATGAAAATTTATCACATGCAATGAGAAAAAATCGAAACTATTTTTTGTAGGATAAAATATAATTAAAATTGTTAATCAAATATATTGTCACTCATCAATAAAATTAGTCGACAGGAGCTTACTTGTAGTAACTAGCGCTCTGCCTTGTGAAACAAAAAAAATATTTGTCTTAGATTGCATATCTAAGAAGAAGTGGCTGAGAAAAAAGAATCCTACGCTGGTCCTTCAATTAATGAAACAATAATAAACCATGACATGCATGCTTCTCTTTCACACACAAAGTAGTCGGAAGCGAAGTTACGAGATATATAAATTAAAAATCGTTTTAAATGCCGGTCAGAGATCGATTTATTCAAATAATTTCAATAAAATTTAAATAAATTTTAAATCAAATAAAACTACTCACAGCAACATATACGCTGCAATAATCTTGGTGTGACATAGAAAAGACTTATCGGATTTATTACAAAGGCTATAATCCTGCTTTGTTTTCGTGTGTAACAACTAAGAGCTCGTATTATTGGGCGCATGTGACAAACCCTTTGTCACAGTCAACTCCAGATCGTTTTACTTGATTACGAATGATTCGCACGGTAACAAAACCATCGATCGATAATGATTTTGAATGCATTGAATTCTAAGCATTTAAGAATTTTTAAAAATTAATGAAAGTTATGAATGACATATTTCTTTGAGTTGACTAATCAAGCAATGCGCATTACCATCACAATTGATCTAGCAATTATTAAACGACTTTCAATAAAAGATGGAAGAGATGTCCCTTCAATAAGCGACTTATTTGAACATTGTTCATCATCGAGAGAACATCGATCTCCGATGTATCTCCAAAATAGAAGTTTATCCGTGATACAACTCTCTCCATATGGCAAAAGTGCTCGCTGAAGCTTGCAAGAGTCCATCAAAGTTTTGCCTATGGCAATCGCCTCGATGGTGCAATCGCGACGATTTACATACATACATAAACACGAATATCACGAATGCAGTAGATTCATGGAAAACAGAATTGCAATTCAAAATCAGTTATCAAACAGTATTATCAAACGGATGATTTAAATTATTTGCGTATCGCTTTAACAGCTTCCTTAGTACAACAGCTCCCATTGTTCGGAAGACAAATAGTCACTCGATTCTCTCGAAAAGAGTACATTACAACTTTGAATAAACGTTAATAACATTAATTATGTAACTGATTGAGCTGCAGTTACTTATCGTACTAGAACACTGTTACAAACGCGATATGAACTCCTCGGATCTCTCAAGCCTGTGACAAGGTGCATACCAATGAATCAACAACAAAGGCGAATGCCGCATCATTCCTACCTGTACGTGAGCGCAAACTGAGAGCCTGTATTGTAACGTGCGCACGTAAGGTCGAACGTATTCAACAGAGTTAACGATAAAGTTCCTACACGGAGCACGTGAATGAAGCGCTTAATGACAATCGCCATTCGTGACTTTGGCATTTTGCTGGAAAATTGTATAGCATTATGTATAGAGGGCTTATAGAACGTTTGAGATGAGATATTAAACATAGCGAGCCGTGCGTGATTAGTTGAGATTGTTTAAGAGATAGATAGGAGGGAGTAAGCTCATTAATATAGTTTCAGATTCATCTGTGGTTGGTAAACAAAGCATTTAAACAACAACACTGAGAACAGCTTTACTAAAACTCGCATGTACGTATATTCCGATTATTTAAAAGAATAATCTTGTATATTTCTTGCTTGCGAAAGAACATTGAATATGTGCTGAATTTTTGTAAAATATTCTCTTTATTCTTAATTTTATCACAAATATAATTTTGTAACTTGATTTTAATTATCAAGAACAAATTTTTATTTTATCTATCACATTATACACGCAAAATATCTAATAATAACGTTGCAATCTTATAACACATTATAATTTGCTTTCATAAATTATCTTTGTGTATCGTTTTTCCCTTTTATATAATCTTTCTCATAATCTTTATATCAAAAACTGATATTTTATCAAACAAACATATAGTATATACAATAAGTTAATTTAAGTTAATTTAAGTTAATTAAATAGACCTAACTACAGTCAGGTATCGCTTGTTTATATGCCACTGGATACAAATACTTGCTGAATCATGAAAACAACGCTGAATCACTGATGCGATTTTCCCTTGAAAAAGAAACACAGCCTATGAATAGACAGAATAAAATAATCTCGTCATTCGATATGCTCTTTGCTGCTGCCGTTGTCTTATTGCCAGAAAAGAGAAAAGAAAATTCGTTTTGCAAATCGGTAGCAGACATCTCATATGGTCATTATATTATAAACGTAATATTTTCCATCTCGTTTAATCATTTCAACGATGCATGACTATTAGCCCGGAGCGAACTCGAACATCGCAAAGCAGTTAACACCACATCCTGGTTAAAAGTACTGTTGTAACTTAATTACACAACACAAGTTAGTTATACGATAGTGTTCACAGGTAAATGTACTTATTTGACATTTTAGAAGGTTGATGATTAAAGCTAACACTCTAGTGTTTGCGATAGAAACTAACGCGCTACTTTCTGCTTATACAGCATTAAATTCTACGTTCTAAAAACAAGGACTTAAGAATCCTGTTGAAGAAATATTATTCCACTCTCTCAAAAAATACAGAAAAATTAAGAACATTTAAAATATGGATTAATGTCTCCATCCTATCTTAAATTATTGCTTTTCTCTCTAATTTTATGTATATATATCTTTCTGACTTCTTTCAATTTCAATGTCATAAAAAAATGAGAGATTGAACTTTTAAATCACTCGTTTTACCCATCATCATCACAAAACTGCTGTTTGCTGCAAAAAATCCGCAAAAAAAAGACATATCCCCTCGGGAAATCAAACAATTGAACCAGAGTGATACCATTTCCAATTCCCTAAAAAAAAAGGAAAGCCAATGACAATCGTGTCGACCTTTTCATTTATCTATAAATATTAAGAAGAATATAAAGAGAAAATACGTCTTCATGAAAAAATAAATGTGACACATTCGTAACACATGAGAATAGGTTTAACTCTAATTATAAGAATGTATTATATATTTATGTAATCCCAATTAGCTATTCAAAATGTAATTATCTGTAATCGCCTAATATAATTTGTTATAACTATAAAATGTTATAATCTTCGTTGGCAAACGACACGAATAGTTCTGTTTAACAATAAATCGATTAATTAATAATTATTGATGTAAATGAAATTTATACGATACTAAAGGCACATATATATTACACATATTAATACTTCAACTATTTAATAATGTAATTTTGTTATTATATTAATTGTTCATTCATGTACGATGCAATTTGTAAAATAAAACAAACATACTTCATCTCGCATTGTTATCTATTACAATTCAAATTCTCCATTGAAACTAGCAATTGCATACCTCATTGCATATGATAGTTGAGTAATACTTAGCAATTAATATATTGTAAGCCGCCATTATTCATTGCAGATATCAATGATATAATAGCTTTGTCAAAGAATACGATGCATGAGAATCGCGTATTTAAAGAATTAAATTCACAATATCGATAAAATTGCAAATATGCAGCAAGCAAATTTTGTTACAGAGCAATAATTGCTTTTATTATATGCAAGCAAACCTTGCTTCAAATATATTAGAAAGTAAAATATTTTATTTTCTCATTTTTTTAAAAAAATTATACATGCTTTTATATTTAAAATTCCATAATGTTTAATTATCAGTATTTAAAAATTTTCAATTTTAAAATTTTCAATTGATAAATTTTTTAAATTTTGCAGCATTCAAATAGTTTGGAGTATTTTAATTATCGTATGTAATACTTGTGATAATAAAAAAGTTAAAATAATATACCTTGAATTTTCAAATAAAATGACTATTCTTAATTAAGATTATTATTTCGATAATCGATTAAAGTCAATTCATTATCCTTCTTGCTTGCTATAATATATTGTTATTCACTACGTATATTCCCAGTAAATAGGACGCAACAAATTAAACTCTGTCTTTCTTTCGCAAACAATATATATGTACAAAGCTTAAAAGCTTCATACAATATATTGTATATCCAAGTAGATATTACGGACATACTGTTCAACATGACAAAAACGTATATTACATTCTAGGCATATTTAAAGAGTAAAAGAACTTCATTTGGCAGAAAAAATCTTATATATAAAATCATATATATATAAAACTTGTTTCATATTAAACTAAAGATTATTTCACAAATTGCGCTGTAATTGTACATTCCTGTTAACTAGCAAATGATGATATGACACGCTGATGGTAAATTATTTCGAATTATATCGACGGATGAATACACCGCGTATGTTTTATAGCAGATCCACACAAATTGCTACCGTTGCTGATATTTCGAATGCCAATTGTGATAATTATTTTCGCAATCATGTTGAAACGAAATAATGAACGAATACATCATTGCTGTGAGCTTGAATTACAGGTACCCTTTATTATAGGCACGTGCTGAGCGTTAAGTCTATTTTCAACGTTTGAAAATAAACGATGCATGATTCACTAAAGATCTAAAGATATCAAGTAACGTAAACATTTTCAATGCGTACATATAAATTAGTTGATTGAAAGCCATACGAAAAGTTGTTTTGAATGGAAATTAAAACGAATTAATTGCCTACAATTGCATTATCCGGTGTAACTGCAGTCAAAGATGTGCAAATATCTAATTGCATATTGAACCTCTTAAGCAAAGAACAGCTACATAGAACCTCTACATGTATCTTAACGATCCGTATCTGTTGCGAATACAAGGAAAATTACATTAAGATGTTGCATGCACAATGACAGTTGTAACAGTTTAAACGACTTTTACCTACGGAAACTGCGGTTATTAAACTGAATGATATGACAAGATATGAAAAAAACATAAAATACTACACAATATACATTTACAAATTAGAATGAAAATAATTAATTGAAAATGAAGAATTAAACAGATTTCTTGTTAGAAAAACTTTTCTTAGGTATTTTTTTTCATTTTATAAAGATTTTATAATTTTTAAATAAATCTTATAATAAAAAAATAATAAAAAGATATAGATTATATAACATTAACTCAGCATTACAAATACTAAATATTATAGAATTTTATTTCAAATTTATTTTACGTGACAGAATTGCAAATCTATTTTTTCTACATACGTCCATTCAGAGAATTCTTTGCAAAATTCATATCGCCTCGTGACTAGAAATTCAAAATACAGACAAAGTACTGTTTCCATAAAAGAGAATAAGAAAAACGTATGGATTCACATAAAAGAAACAAGATTTAAATGGGGCACGTAAAACCATCATCGATTCCGCAGCAATTATTGTATGAATGCAACATAATTAGAAAAGAACAATATTATACAGATAATTCATGCAGAAAGCAATTAACGTGTACAATCATTCTTACAATAAAAAAAAATCAAATTGTTGCACTCAACCATCCGATGATGAAAACTTTTTATCGATGGACAATTTTCTTGGCAGCTTGGCATTAATAAAAACCTTTTAACTTGCTTAATATCGATGCTAATGCGTGATATTTCAAATTAATGATTCTTTAAACGATTTTATAATTGACAAAATTATTCAAAATTATTCAAAATTAAAGAACGATATTGTAAAACGTTGCAGATAAATATATCATCTCTATTAATAATTGTCGGTAATGAATTTTTCTTAAAAAAAAAATATTACTGCTACGTATTTAGAAATAATCAGTATAACATCCTGTAAAATTTTCCCTTCCTATAAAACATTCGGAAAAATAAAAGATAGGTACACCCAAAAATTCGTTTAGTATTAACAATTATTTCAGTGCAATTTCTATAAATATCTGTTAAAATATTTTGATAAATTGTACAACAAATTATATATGGTTTATTTTCCGATATTTGAATCGTATTACAATTTCTTTTTTATTACAAAATATTTATAAAAATGTGTACGTTTAAAGAAATTCTCATATACAATACGCGATTATTGATCAATTTTTTGCATTCACGTTAGAATAAATAATGCACGTTGTTAGAATAATTCAATAACCAACGAAATCATAAAAGTGAAAAAAAAACAAAGATATTCCAAGGTTTCAACATGGTGTCAACCTTGCGCAAATCCTAGCGTCACAATTTTCCACGCTTTGCAGTAATGCTATGTAATAATAGACACGCGATGTTTTTACATTGCTGGATATACCTAACTCATTGCGTAATTTTATAATCTCATTTTGATTCAAAATGCTTTTAGCTGTTTACGATTGTTTGCACTATTTCATTCCTGAATACTTTAGGAAGCACTTCCAAGGCATATATTTAAGTAATAAATTGTTGAGAGCAATATCGGACAACGGAGCAATCTCGTTAGAACATAATGGATTTCTCAACTTAAGTCTTGACCCTCGCAACTAAATTGAACAGTATTAGCACGCAAGAAAACCGTGCAATAGAGTAAAAATTGGATTGTTTTCTAATATATGATGAATAGTTCTCTCTTTATCGTTAATTCAGTTTTAATTCTTAGAAATAAATGAAAACAATATCGTTCCCTTCAAAAGTAATACAACTTAAAACATTTTATTATCACAAATGAATTAAATAAATTACCAATCAAAAATGAATTGACTTAACTTTAAAAAAATAGTTCAAATTGATGCAACTTAAAAAGGAGTTGATTTAAAAAGAAAAATAATTGTCATAACGAAACTTTTTAAGAATTATGAAATGAAAATGATAAAAATGATATTTGACCATGTTGAGAATATATTCTTTTCGCTGATATTATTTGATTAATCACTAGGTAATTTTCTGTCAAGTTAAAAATAATGTTTCTTCTTTTCCGGGAAATTTAATTTTTTAGTCACTTTTTAAATAAGAAAGTAATATGTTTTCTGTACAAGCTTATTATTCAAATATAGCAAAAATATAGATAAAATAATACAATATGTAAAATTACTTGTTAATGTAATGTGAAATACACAAAATCAAATGTTCTGTCACTTCGAGAGAAGTGCTTCAAGCCAAACAGTCGTTCTGATTTGTTTTTAAAAAACAGTGTTTAAATAAGATCTTGATTGTATTTGTTCCTATACCTCTACATGTCTCTGTAATATTCGTGAGAAACGCTGCAAAAGAAAAAACAGTTCACATAAATCCGTCGTAAATAGTTTCGGAAATTCGAATTGTGTGACAAAATCGAATCGCGAGTATCGGAAAATTATATATCGCTACGTCTAGGGTAGTATATTTGTTCAGAATAACGTAATCGGCGCCACGAAAATTCAATGATATGGCATCACGCAATGCACTACGATATTTTTCACGAGTAATCCGCGAGTGTCGGCACATAATTCACTATGCAAAAAATAGTTAGAAAATAGGCAAACTATCTTTAACTCTACAAAATAATGTATGGTGTGTTTATCTCGCGACAGGCGAACGTGCCCGTTTTATCACGACCGAAACTGAAGCGACGTGAAAGCTCGATATTTGCTTTGTAAGCTAAGAGGAAAAGATCAAAAACAAAGCAATCTATGCGTGAAGGAAACGCGAGTAGATTATAAAATACATGATGCAATTATATAAAAATGTAATTATAAAATGCACGATGAAAATTCTGAATTTATCAAAGAAAACAAAAGAGATTATGTTCTTCATTCAATTATTAAACAATCATTGTTTTATCAAAATGTATCAAAAATTATGACTATCTCGTTCTCATTTTCTCATTTTCCATATAATATATACTTTATATATATAAAACAAAATTACATCATGTTACACATAGAGAATAAAATTCTCATTATAAGATTAGAATCTCTATTAGGTCTCTATTATCTCTGATATTAATTTATAGATAATTAAATATAATGTCAATACAATTCAATGTAAATGTATTCAGCTGCTATATTTATTTCAACGATATTTATGCGATATTCTAATATATTAAATTTTTCAGTAGTATGATTATCACAAAATTCAGTGACATTATTACAAATTTAATTTATATCATGTTAAATAAATAGTCTTTTTTTATGAAACACAATAGAGCGGCCCCACTTAACAAATTACGTTACACAAACACATTCATCGTTTTTTTCCAGAATAATTAACTGAAACTTTAAGCTGAAACTTTTCGAACCTAAACTTGTTGAAATTCAAACAACTGCAAGTTTATTCACCACAGGCAATTCTCTTTTCTGAGAAAAGTTATGCCAATTAAGATACTTCTCTGATCGGATTCCAATTTTGCTCTAAACTTATAAATGGCTCTTTCGTAGGTTCAGAAAACAATCAGGAAAATGAAAATTACAGATCGTTCGTCGCGAACGATCTGTCGAAAATGGTCATTTGGTTTTGTTGATCTTTATATATTTTTCACGAGCAACAATAAAGCTGTTTGAGAAACACTTCTTTCTTAAAAGATGGATGGAGCGAAGATATATATATGATATCAGTGAAGGTGTGAATCGCAATCGATTTTACAGATCGAATCGATGACCTGGATATACACGACATGATAGTGCATTAAATCGTATGTTTAGAAAATAAGAAGAAAAATTGTTATAAAAATATATATAAAGGCTAGAGAGCCGGGCAAGATGTTAATACAAACAACATTTACATTACCATATAATACTGGCGATATTTATTAAATATAAAAATAAAAATAAAATCTGACGTTTCGACCTTTTATAACAGGTCATTCTCAGTATAATAAAATTGATTAAACCAGCTTACATTCCAAAATTTCCATTATCCAAAAAAATTATGATATCTTAATTTCGCCGCAATTAGTTGTCATGGACATAGTGATTACTAAATTTCGCAGCGTAGATCGAAATTATAATGACATTAATTCCATTGGGATGTAACATCTAAATTGTATGTTTCTTTCCACGTGGAATTCTATTCCTTTAATTTAGCAATTTATTAGTCATAAAATTAAAAAGTAATCTAATTGAATATAGATGGTTCCCACATGATTCGTTAACATTTATAAAAATTTTTTCGGTGGATGATTGTCCTGGTTCATTGTTACAGATTACTTGTGTAACAATAAACCAGGATGATCTGTCAAAAAATTTTTTTAATTACACTGAAGATAATTTTGTAAAAAGGTCGAAACATACATCAGATATTTTTATTTTTATGTTTAATAAATATCAGTATTATATATAGTAATGTAAATATTGTTTAGCATTAAAATCTTGCCTGCCTCCGTAGCCTCCTTTATACATATTTTTATAAATTGAATTCTATTCGTTGGAGCCTTTCTTTTATTTTAAAAAATTATTATTTATGTAAGAATTTAAGAATTTTCGCTCGCCTATATGTTCTATTGCGTACACGAAAAAGATGGTTTTGCTGAAATATCTAAAAATTTAGCTAATTACAGATCTGAAAATAATTTTGTTGGACCATCAAAATAATTAATAATATGTAAGACGCTTAAACTGATTGCTAGAATGTCAAAACTTCTTATTGAGCATTGCTCATCATGCTTGAGATTCTTATGTAATTATTTTGATAGATCAAGAAAATTATTTTCAGATTTATATCTAGTTGAATTTCAGCAAAATCGTTCTTTCCGTGCTCCATATATTGGCAGTATGTGTAATGCAAATTAAACAATTCTCATTGTAAATCTGTCTAACTAGTGTGCCAATTATAAACTTCATTAATTATGAATAGAATAAATTTAACGAGAGTTGACATATACCTCGTTCGGCATCAAAGCGAATTTTAATTTATCAGCGAAACAAAATCGACGTTCGCATTTTCACAATGATGCATTCGACAATCACGCCAATTTTCCACGACATATATGTCGCAACACAGCTGCTGGATACGAAGCAATTGTTAATAAAAGGGGAAAATGCGAGAATTCAAAATGCGCACTGCGGCGCACGCTATCACAGATAATTCATGCGTTCAGCTCACAGATTATTGTGCCGTCGTGGCCGCGATGACACTGCGTGTCGCTATAAAGCAGAGTCCTTGTGCCATTACTAGCTGTGGAACAGCAGAAGGAAGATTACTAGGAAAAAAAAAGAATCATGACTCTCACCAGGCAAAGCAGAAAGAAATACGAAAC
The DNA here is from genome assembly GCF_001594045.1 of Atta colombica. Taxonomy (NCBI): domain Eukaryota; kingdom Metazoa; phylum Arthropoda; class Insecta; order Hymenoptera; family Formicidae; genus Atta; species Atta colombica. The sequence goes on along the minus strand of NW_017259583.1, from coordinate 3,717,305 downwards.
TTTGTTCAAAGAAACTTCCTCTCCATTTATCTAGAGTTACGATGCGATAAGAAATGCAGATAACTCCTACGGCACAACGTTGAGAAATATTTGCAAAAGGATAAAAATAATATCACTACTGATCACATTATACGCATAAATAACGTAAAACGCAATATAATATAACGTGCGCGTGAATTTCTAGATATATTGCGACATAGAGAAGAGACGATATATCAAGATTTTTCTCTTTCCAATTTTCTTTCAGAAATTTCCAATTTACTTTCATTAAAATGAAAATAAAAAATACTTTATGATACTTCTACATCTAAAAGCAGAATTATATAAAATTTCATGAATTAATAGAAATTGCCAAAACTTTTTCGCGCTCTTTAACACTGGAAATACGCGGAAAAGATTTTCGATACTTTTTTTTTTTTTTTCAAATTTCTCTATGCTGTCATTCATTCAATCATACTTATTCCAGAAAAGCTTTTTCGCTTTAAACGTTCAAAGGTAGAGCGACCTGATTTTAAAGAGCTTATTACACGCAGAATTCTTTCCAATATTATATGGCATTAGTAGTGAAGTATTAAATTATTACAATAGAAGGTATAATTGTGCTGTGATCGATTTCTTAAAGACAATTTTACACAAAATATCCCAGAACCATGGGATAACCATTGAATAACCATCCAGTTATATTCTTTCTCGATATCACCGTGTAAAATCATTCAAAGCAATTCAATAAAATTGAGTTCCACAATGCAATGAGTTTTTTTGTTGACAGCTAACTTTCGAAATTCAACTTTTTAATTATTGCTGAACTTTATCTTATATATGTTAATTTGTGATCACAGATATTTCCCTTCGAGAGAAATCTAGAAACAAATAAGAGAATAGATAAAAAGAAGCAATATTATCTCGACATTAAGATAACAAACTGATATTCAAAAAATAATATTTAAAGAAAATAATATTTAAAGAAAATAAAAATTTGAAAAACGGTGAAGTGTTCTATAACATTTTGAGCTCCTGAAATATGCCAAGACCAATCTTGTTGTCCGTTTTCAACACGAAAAAAAAAAACAATAACGACTGTCGACGAGAGATATGACCCCATTAATAAAGTGTCAGAAATAATAGAGGCAGGTATTTCTTTTAAAGATCGTGTTAATTTATACGCTTTCATGTCTCGACACAGTTAGATTTTCCATTAATATACTTATCATGAAAAAATCACAGGCTTTTCCTTCGCACAAGATAGATAAAAAAGTTATGTCTCTTTCTCTCTCTCATTCTGTCTCTCTACTAAAAAAAATAAATTGAAAAAGCTACGATACAAATTCGTTACATCCTAAATGTTGTATTTCAAAAGCGGTGATAGCTCAAATCTATTGCGATTGCCTAAAGCAACAATGATTCACGCTCGAAGAAGTTCAGTCGTTGTGCTGAGCCGGAAATCGTACTAGACGCTTTATTCACTTTACTTACAATGTATACAATGCACTTCTAGTCCGTATTTGAGCAGGAATTCATTTCTAGAGACTGCGCAATTACGCAAATTGGATCTCTTCTCTTTATTGCGGACTCGATTCGCTTTCTACGCACTGCGTTACGTATTATTGTCTTGTAACGGAAGCAATCGAGCGTCGCACTTCAATATCCGGATATCATGTCCTCTTCTTCGTTCGACAATCGTACTGTATAATATAGTTTGTGATCAGTTCAGTTTATGATAAAAGTAATGTGCTGGCTTCGTCAATTCTATAATATGAGCAGCTGTCTCGTACAGTTACAACTCTATAATTGGTTTGCGGTATTTTCGAGATATAGGGCAATGAGACCTTTTTCTCCTTTAGCGCGTCGCAGTTCCATTTATTTCAATCGTATACCCGATAACTTTTTCTATCTCTTCTCGATGTCACATTAAATTATTTTTATATATACATAAAATAAAAAATATTTCTCTAAAAAAAAATAACAGACATAACAGAACTATTAGTTGCAGCTGCGTCATTGATTTTATTTCGCAAAAGAGCAATTCAATAATTTTTCCAGAAAAAAACTTCGTACGAGAATTTGATGTTTATCTCAATTTCGCGCGCAAATGACATTAGTTTCACTCGGTACTCTTGAGTAAGACGATCGTCTACATCTCAACTATCGGGTCAACGAACACAAATTCCCAAGATTTCCCATGCGCTTTTCTCGTCGAACTTTTCTCCAGAATTTATCTCCATTGCAAAATAAAAAAGCAATACTCTTTTGATGCCAAAATTGAAGATATATCAACAAAAATCATATTTGATTATATCGTCTAATTATCTCAAAATAATGTTCACTCAATAAACAAAACTTTAATCTGTATTCTGAACACATTTTTATTAATAAATTCATTTCTTTAATTCCATGGAAGTTGAATATATTTATTTAACTCTTATTTTATATTAGCTTTGAATATGTTTTACATATTTAAAAAATCAGATTCGAATTTAACAGCTATATTCAGTAATATGAAACATGCGATATTAGATATATCATCATCCATAAATCCTGGGAATAAAATTTAGAATGTAGAAATTGTACAGAAGGAAGAATACAGACTTTCATGTTTGTTGCGTGTATCGTTTGTAATAAGAAAATTGAAAAATGAAAAAATTTTCAATGTAGAAAAAGTTATCGAGGTATACGTAGGACGTGCTGCGTATATACCTCACGTATAATGATCACATGTGATTCTTCATGCAGTTGGACAAGTAAAAATAAAACTTGTTCGAAACGTGACTTCAATCATCTGTTTTCTCCGAAATTCTGATCGATAAAATTCATATCAAAAGATCCAAATCAGATTGTAGTGCGAGATTTCTCGAAAAGAGCCAATATTCTACTGTATATAATTGGTCCCGTAAAATTATCAATATCATTTTTCAGCACCAACGAATCAGAATTCAAACATTCATATCGTACTTGTCAAATTTATGATAATATTTATTACTCTCTATCGCGGATGCAAACTGTCACGTTACGTTCACGTCTCGCTTATTTTACGTCACACCACTCAAATTGATAACGACGTGTCCGCAACCGGCTCCGACGATCGAATGAGCACAAACGTGCGCTTTCGGCAGGTGCGGGCGTGACTCCGGCAAAGTGCTCCGAGAAACTCCGCGTGACGTTGAAGCTCCGAAAGCTCCGTCAACGCGCCGCGGCAACGTTTACGCGCGACTATCAGTTTTTCGACGTAGAAGCACGCGCGACGCGACGCGACGGCATGCGTCGCCGGCGAGCGCGTGCGTCGCCTTTCCCGACGCGAAAATCGCGATGAAGCCGGATACCCCCGCGGAGCGAAACGCGCGCGACCGTCCGCAAGGCCGTCGCGGTCACAACAAAACGTGAGGCTGCCCACCGGGTGCCACGAGGAGTGGCAGGATCGTGTCATCGACTCCTCGACTATTGCGACATCTTGATGGTACACGATCTAACCGTGAGCTCTAAGGGTTTTTATCTGCCAGGAGTACCAGATATATTACCAAGCAACTCTCCCTCGTGGTTAAACAAATATTTATTTTGGATCGGAAAAGATCGTGTATTTATGGGATCATAAATATTGAAAAAATAAAGATGTGATATGTGTAAAAAATATCTCGTGAAGAAGTCTTCATTTTATCTCCTTCCTTATTACAATATTACTATGTTGTGAGGTAACATTCGCAATAATATCGGCGTATCTGGCAGCAAGAGCTAACCATTACTTCGGATGAGATAACATAACATTATATTTTCCAACATATAATGAACGATAAAATGAATAGTCATTATTGCTTTATGAGTTTATGATATTTTGATGACCTTTAAATAATTCTTTTTATTCAAAGTAGATATATCTATTTAATAGAAATTAATTATTACTTGTGGCAGCAATAAAAAAATAGAAATAAACCTTTGACATTATTAAAGTTAAAGCATTTGCAAAGATATATGATAATATATATGATAATACATTTAAAAAAAAAATACATTTGTATGAAAAGTAAAAATAAAATCAAAATTATATCCCGTTCAGATCCACAATGCAATTAAATTGAATAAACATCGTTTCAATAATTTTATTATTATTATTATTATGAATTTTATCGTAGAGAAAATCATTTCAATCTAACGTTTGTGATAAATTCGCAATTACTGTGCTCATTCCATCTGCGAATACATCAGGACGACATAAGTAAATAGACCTTTTATTATTCAAATAGAATCGAATCAAATGAAATTACTGCAGCAAATCGAACTTTCATTTAAGTGAGGAGGGATCATTACGTCATCAGCAATAATGTTTTATATCATCTACGTCTTATTTAAAAAAATAAAAATATATTAGATCGATAATGTATCTATTTACTAAATACTAAACTACCTATTATTCATTAATGTAGATATACTTATTCTAGTATAACTTCTAATATTCTATATTAGAAGAAGGTATAACATTATCAAATATAGGATGAAATCTCTGGCGTAATAAGTTCCATGTTACATAATAAGGGAGCTCATATTGTTACTTTATTAACATAGAATCTGATATGCATCTTCTATACATATAATATTATATATCATCTGCGACAAGTCTGAAGAACATGATCAAAATCGGAATGTTTATCATTATGTATTCCCTGCATCGTCTTTACCATTTTCCTTATCATTGTTTTTTTAGATGATTGACGGACGGTCACTTTTACTATTTTAATCAAATTTAGTTATCATAGTTACTAATAATCGAGATCAAATCAAGTTTTTTCTACCTATCAAGAATATATATAAGTGTGTACTAAATTCGACAACGTTTAAGCTAATTTTCCAATCAACTAAACTATATGAGAATTATGTTTGATATCAACAAATGAAAACTGTACAGCTCGTTTGGTACAAGAGAGACATCGATTTGCTCGGATCGATGAATCGGCTAGCTACGTAGACCTTACAGTCGGTAACTGTCCCGACGACAGGAGATAAACCATCGGTCAGGCTTTAGGATGTACCCAATACGATAAGAAGTTTTATAAATTGTAAAAAATATACTCTGTTACCGACCAACAAAATAACAGGAGCGATGAATAATTTTCGCAACGAGATAGATTCGCGATTCCCTCTTTCTGACGTTGATAAAGCGAAAGGATTCAGAATCTGATAACGCAGTGGCATGAACGAAATTATGATGATAAACATTCCAAAAATATATCTTACGGTAACTCGCATAAACGATAGATTAGAATAGCAAAAGTCAATTAAGTCATTTAGAATATCCTTAGACTGTTTCATTATTTTGCATTATGTAAAGCTGATGTTTGCAGAAGTTTAGGTTTTAAATATTTTATACAGCGTAAATTTTAAATGTTAAAATAAAACAACTATTGAAATGATAAGCAAGATATGATAAGAATAATCGCAGAGAGCTGTAATACATGTCACCTTATTCAAGCATAATACGTGATATATTTAAATAAATTGTTTTTACTGCGTTGATTTGTTAATTACAAAGTTATTTCAATCATAATTACTCAATTAGTATAGTGGAATCTTCAATGGATCAGTGCACATTCATATCTACATAGGCTATGTAATAAAGTCAAGACCACCTTCATAAGCATGCAAATTTATGTTAACGATGACACATACAATCAAATTACCATGATAATAACAGAGAGATCCGTTTTTCAATGGACCCGCATGAATCTGTATTCGCGGCGAGACCAGTTAATTATTCATCCGACAATGTATACTAAAGAAAAAAGAACACCGTAAAACGTTCCAATGACACTACGTTCGTTTTGACAGTCCCGAATATTCTATCGCCAAATGTTAAATATCGCTAAAATTTCGCTGCAGAAAAACTGCGGTTTTCATTTCCGACTTACGTCAGCAACATGTAATATAAACGTTTCCCTACGTTTAACAAAAAAAAATAAAGTAAGTTATAATTACAATTTATTAGAAACCTCTCTCCAATTTACAGTAACATAAACGTCCTTTTGTATAATATAATCTATATTATTTGCCATGCGCGCGATTCGATGCAACGTTGCGGTTTATTGCGACCGAAATACGTTGTTACAGAAATTGTAGGAAACAGCGAAGTAGATTCTATTAGACTTACCTAAGTGCACGCCACTCCCCGTCTGTAGTTGTGGTCGGCGCGGATGTGCTCTTACTCGGAAGACTCAAACGAGGACCGATGCGCAATGTCATAGGTCGCCTCCTTCGCGTGTAATCTGAAATAATCGAATGGTACAGAGATATCTCTGAAAGCGAGGTCATGCTCCGACGTTGCACGCGTAATCCGCCATCCTCCTGGGAAGCAACATTGTGCCGCCAGGAAGACAGGTGTTTGCGGAGAAAACATCGATTTAAAGGGATTACTACGTGTGGCATTGAATGGATCATGATGATAAATTCCGATCGTGTGTAGACAACACAATTTGTTTTTTTCTGCTAATATCGAACATGATTGTTGGATAGTCGATTGTACTTCAGGTGTTTCACTTAAGCCTATTATGCAATTGTATTTTGTGGGCGGACACTTGATACTTTACAAATTTTTATCAATAAGTTTTATTCGGTTATTTTTATCAAAAGTTTTATTTCATATTCTATTGTGCAATATTTTAGATAAAAATGTTACTTATTTTAAGATTCTTAATATTAAAAAACTTTAATATTTAAATAAATAAAATTCCAAAAAAACTATACATATAATCGCGTGATCTCCAAAAAAATTCATTTTTCAATTTTTATAAATTTTTGAAAGTTTGACTATTGGAAATATAAATATTTATATCTTTAACAATGAATATAATTGATGTTTCATATATTGCGTCTTTTTTCTCAATGTAAATATTTATATCATCTCTAACAATGAATACAGTTTATATTTCACACATTGTGTCTCTTTTTAATTTAATCTCGATGTAACATATTGCACAAAATAAAGATTGATATGATTATTGCATTAAAAAACCAATGTAATTACTATTCTTTTCTTTCGTACGCGTGTTTTATACAAAATAATAATTTAAAAAAATCTTACCATTTGCGGAGCAAAGTGAGTTCCGTCCGTGAAAAACGTGTGGCGATAAGAATTGGGAGTGTGGATTTGTGGGGGTTGTCGGGGAGGTTCGACTCGGAGCCGATGTGGTAGTCCAAGGTGGTACTACATCTCGTACAGCATTTGATTCCGTTGAAACAACGGGAATCTCGTTGGTCACCCGTACTTCTATTCCCACAGACTGTCAACAAGAACAATTAAATATTTATATATTTAAAAAGATATAATATAAATATTTTTTACAGTTATAATATACATATAATATTTTTATAATAAATTTCAAACGAAACTATCACTTCATCAAATTTTTTAAATATTCAATAATATAAATATTAATTTAGATTTAATAAATATTATTTAAAAATTAAAGTGCCGCAAAAATAAAATTCGTCTAAATCTGGAAAGATAGACAATGGACAACTCTTATTGCTTAAATGATTTTCTATATATTATATTATTCATTTTCAATTTTATAATTTGAAAAATGTCATTGTCTCGATAATTTAATTAAATAATATTGATTTTCATGTTACGAGGTCAAAGTATAAAATAAACACTTTTAATAACAAATTATTGAAAGCTATAGCACGGTAGAATTAAATATAAAAATATGCCAATAATGTTAAAGAAAATTTTATTCCATTACAACCACGTTATTAGGCCATAAATTCGGTTATAACTCATCAAAATTTGTTCGGAAATTTCGTGGTTCAAACATGGGTCGCGTCAAACTATAACTACTGTTACATTGTCTATTATTACGAACTGAATTACGTACAAACGTCGCGAACAGATACCGGGTACTATAAAATGTAATTAACCGGCACAAAGGCAAACGTTTGTAATAAAATCGAAATGTTTAATCGAATTACAAATATCCGTACCGAGTGACTAAAGTACTAAGACTCTATCTATCTTTAGCCGGCAATGTCTATTGACTCTATAATGTATACAGTTTCTCCTGATAGTAAGATATACGAGGTTCTAAATTAACGATAGTACTTTCCGGAATTTCTCATTTACAACACACTGCTGATACGAAGCAAAGTATAAAATTTCAACAGTAGCACATAAATGTTGTCTACGTCGGATTAGAAAGCTACAGCAACATACAATAATACAATTAATTAAATTATTTTCGGACTATTAAAATTAAAATTTTCTTAGAATAAAATTCGCAAATCTAAAACTAATAACTAATCATGTTTTGATTTCCAGAATAAATTCATAGTTACTTTGGAAAATCGGATATACTTATTTAGATATTACAAAATGTCCAAAGTTCAATAAAAAGTTCAACAAACTTCAATAAAAAGAAATTACATCCGTAATTGAAATTCAATGTCAAATTACATACCGCTGTAAAATAATACTTACATTTTATAAGTCAAAAATATAGATCATCTGTTAATTATATCTATTTCACACCATTATAAATATATCGGCGAGAAATAATATATTAATATAATAAATTGTCGATTCATAAATAATATTATATCCCGTGTACGAAGCTGTTATGAGATTATGACGCAAATGCATGTTAGCAAATTAATGTGCGTAGAAATAATTGGGAGGATAATTAATGCATATCAGAATGGTCAACCGATAACGAGGAAATCATCTAATTGATGACGAATGGTTTCATAGTCATGGAAACGTGACTTCGTTATCATAACTACTTTTCAGCACGAGAGAGTGCCGTGCTTCCTTTTAAATAGAATCAATAAACAAAATTATAGAGATCTAAAATATTCTCGTTAACGATATTTTTATATTTCTCTCCGCTTCTCCCCGAAACAACGCAGAATTCAATGTAAGCTGTAACATTCGTTCAACGTTTCAAATAGCATTAAAATCCGTAAAGCTCTTATTGAATATACAATGAAATTCTGTTGCAACGAATACCATGTAATATTTCCGTTACAATAAAAATTTCAATATCTCCAGCCGATGACTACAATACTTTTTTAAATATAGACAAGACTGTGTTTATTACGCGAGAGATATAAAATTCTCAGAAGTTTCTAAAAAACAAAATCATAAATTACCAGCAAATTTTAATTGTATGTGTTTTCTAAAAAACAAAACTATGAATTATCAGCTGATTGTAACTGTATGTGTTTTTAATGATATACAGATTCGATCGTTACTCGCAATAATAATGTGACTCTAAAACTATGCGTTTGAATAGAACAAGAGAAATTATGTCCACATAATCAAGTACACTTGACTCATTAACATACTCATGTAAAATTCCATGTCCGTTGGGACAACAAAGTTTATTGCAACAAAGTAATTTTCGCATCACCGTAGTTCTTGCATATGTTGGCATCGCCATTGGCTTGCATGCTTTGAACTTTCCGCTCAATAGAAATAGATACAAGGACACGAATATCGATTGCATATATTGGATATATACTCAATAATCGCCATTGATGATCAAGAAACACAGTCTTTAACAATCTCGAAAAGAAAAATTCTTTCAAAAACGTCTATTAAGCTGACACAGTCACTTCAGCACAATCGAATAAAAGTTGCACAGAAATTTAATGCTTTTTTGTTGCTAATTTGTTGCTCTATTCCTGATTTTGTTGCTCCAGCTAATTCTGAAGAAACAATGGCTGTGCTAGCAGCCCTATATAAGAATGTTAGCACAGTAATTCAAAAAAAAAAAAATTAAAAAATACAGCATATTCTTTTTGTGCTAATTTGTTGTTAATTAATTGCTCATTTCCCGATATAGTTGCTTCATTCTCAATCCTTGAAAACTACCCTTAGCCGAGTCAGCACACCACCTAAAAAATAAATTGATAATTCTCAAAATATCGACTGATTACGGTTCTCTGATTTTGTTGCTCGCGATTCCCGACGAATTCGATTTTGTTGCTCCACCCCCAAACTTTGAAAACTAGCCCTAGGCACTTAGAGTCAGCACACTATTTATAAATTGTTAATTCTTATCGTAATCGTAATCAATCGAGATATTTTAAGAATTAACAATTTATAAGTGGTGTGCTAACTCTAAGTGCCTAGAAATGGTTTTCAAGATTTGGGGATGGAACAATAAAATCGAGAAGTGAGCAACTAATTAGCAACAAATTAGCACAAAAAGAATATGCCGTATTTTTTAATTTTTTTTTTATTTTTTTGAGTGACTATGCTAACTTCTCATGCTAGCACAGCCATTGTTTCTTCGAAATTGGCTGGAGCAACAAAATCGGGAATAAAGCAATAAATCAGCAACAAAAAAGCACTAAATTTCTATATAACTTTTATTTGAATTTGTACTGAAGTAGCTGTTCTCAGTTTAATAAACGTCATTAATGAATATGTGTAATATAGTCCCTAAAACGCATTTCTTACGCATAGTTGTTTATGCTTGTCGCTCGCAATAATTACCATTTAAACTATTGCTAGCGATAGACATAAAGCGATAGACCTGTGTGTAAGAAATATGTTTTAGGGACTATTATATGTACATATTCATTAATGCGTTTTAGGGATGATTACATATATAAATTTATATTCTCTATTCTAAGAAATCGATTAAAATAACGTTTTTATTCGAACATTGAAAATTTTTAAGTAATTTAAATAATACTTTAAAATTTTAAAC
>NW_017259583.1:3701610-3706511 GCF_001594045.1 Atta colombica | reverse complement strand
TTATTTTTGCTAAGATCTTGTTTAGAGAATATATAGGTAATTATTAAAAAATATATAATTATTTTAGAGAATATATAATTGTTTTATATCTATCTAATTAAATAATGGGTACAAAAAATTCGATGCTTACAAAAATTATATTTCCAAAATTGTATGATTATTTTGTAGCAAACTGTATGCGTTCGTATAGCAATTATTTTTTAAAGTTAAATGATTATTTCTTTACTCTGTTTTAATTTGAACTTTAATTTATGTTACAGAATCGTAGCGATGTTGCAGATTTAACTCCACTGTTGCGCATCGGTTGGTGAGTGATAAATTAATGTTTTTATTGAGGCAATGGATATGCAATAATTTTATTAATATGCCATACATATGTCTAAATGCATATATGAATCAATTTAATAAAAATTAACTGATAAATGTATTAGGTGTAGTAAAAAGAACATTCAATTTCATGCAAAAATAATGGATTGCTTTTTACTACACCTAATATATATAACATATATTCGTTGCCTTAAAATGGATAAATTGTGATTAGGATAAACTTAATTCTGAATTGTTGAATTTACTGTGCATACATTGTTAAATTTTAATATCACATTACACTCAGTTTAAATTATCTTTAGTCCTTCCTATAAATCGCCACTGTTCAATGTCTCGTTAATTTAACTAAAACAATAAAAAAATAAATTGAATTGGAAGGAGCTATACGAGCCAAGCTGGATGTTTTAAATATTTCTGTGAGAATAATAATAATTAAGTATAACATATGTTTCGATCCTATTGGGTTATTTTCAATGTTCGAATAAAAACGTTATTCTAATCGATTTCTTACAATAGAAATTTATATGTATAATCATCCCTAAAACGCATTAATGAATATGTACATATAATAGTCCCTAAAACGCATTTCTTATGCATAGTTATTTATGTCTATCGTTAGCAATAATTTATATGGTAATTATTGCGAGCGATAAGCATAAACAACTATGCGTAAGAAATGCATTTTGGGGACTATATTACACATATTCATTAATGATGTCTATTAAGCTGACACAGCACTTCATCACGATCGAATAAAAGTTGCACAGAAATTTAGTGATTTTTTGTTGCTAATTTGTTGCTCTATTCCCGATTTTGTTGCTCCAGTCAATTCCGAAGAAACAATGGCTAGCATAAGAATAAAGTTAGCACAGCCACAAAAAAAAAATAAAAAAAAAATTAAAAAAGAATTAAAAAATATGGCATATTCTTTGTTGCTAACTAGTTGCTCACTTCCCGATATTGTTGCTTCCTCCCCAACCTTCGAAATGCCCCTAGCTACCCCGAGTCACCATCTGTAAATTGTTAATTCTCGAAATATCTCGATTGATTACAGTTCTCTGATTTTGTTGCTGTGATTTTGACTGTCGGTGCAGTTCTGATTATTTATAGATAATTGTTTAACAGTACCATTTTTTCAATATGTTTTTGCTTTATAACAAAAAGCAACAAAATCTGAGAACTGTAATCAGTGGAGATATTTCGAGAATTAACAATTTATAAGTGATGTGCTAACTTGGGATGGCTAGCGGTGGTTTTCAAGGTTTGGAGATGTTGCAACAAAATCGAATTCGTCGGGAATCGCGAGCTTTATTCTTATGCTAGCACAGCCATTGTTTTTTTCGAAATTGGCTGGAGCAACAAAATCAGGAATATAGAAACAAATTAGTAACAAAAAAGCACTAAATTTTTGTGCAACTTTTATTCGATTGTGTTGAAGTGGCTGTGTCAGCTTAATAGACGTTAAAAATTTTAGTTATTTTGATAGTAAAAATTGGAATTGCAGAGTCAAATTTAAACGCTTCTCTATTGGGGATATAAAATATTGGGGATTGTATGCCAAGCAAAATTTCTAATAATGAATAAAGCGAATAATGAATAAAATAAATAAATTCATTGATTGATTAATCGCTTTTATGGAGTAAAGTTGCATTTGCGCATAATGCAATCAATCGATGAATTAAAAAACTCGCTTACATTTTTGGACTAATTATGAGAAAGGAAAACATGACGTCTGTTAGATAAATTGGGTCGAGTTGTTGTAGCGTAGCAAAAGCCACGCTATTTCTAAGACAGTTTCATGGTTCTAGGTGAGCTACTTACTGGAACTTTAAAGAACCGTTAGAAAACGAGAGATTAAGGTGCCCGAGGAAATCGAAACGCTTTGGCGATAATAATCACAATGCACAAATATTGTAATTATTTTGCTGTACCCCGACTGCTTCGTTCAAACGCTATCATGTCTCGTTATATAATTTGACGATATATAATCGGCTATTTTTCGTTGTGTAATCTCATACATTATATTTATACGGTCCATGAATTATTATTGATAACGATGTAAAAAAATTTTTGACAATAATTTAAAATTATCTTTTATCTGCTAATTTTATTACACAAGTAGTTATTCATTCTTTGATGTCCGATATTTGATTCAGTTACTCAGAAGAACTGCCTGATATGACGAAGTAGTTAAGAATATGTTTGATATTACAAGATAATTGAATAAACACAGAGCTCAGAAAATATATCAAAATTAAATAATTAATAATATATTTATCGAGATTTTATTTATATACATATATTTGTTATAAAAATGTCAATTTAAGCTAATAGTAAGTATTTTTTCTTCATTTTTCACATCTAAATTTCCAAGTTGCTACATTGTGACACAATAACAAAGTGTTCGAAAGCGACAGCGTGACCGAGAAAGTAATTCGCTCCAAGACAGAGCTCTCTGAGCCTGATTGATAATCGCGTTCTGCAAATATCACGATTATCCAGTGTAATCTGAACGCGAGACCATGGTATATGCGATCGTTGCTCTAGCTAGAGCGAATAGAGCAAATGAAACTCCACAACTGTTCGAGATCCTCGCGGGCATGTGATAGTTAACGTTTGCGTATAGGATTCTGCTTGTGAGCCAAGTTCGAGCGGGTTTGCGCGATTGAATTTTACTTCCGGCATGGTACGAATATACCTAATCGAAGATTCAATGGCACGCTAATTTGATCGGTCAATCCGGTATCACGCTTGGGTGCAGATCATCTTTTTTCTACGAGCGTTTCTTGCCGCGCAGCACTTTGCTAATAGCCATCACAAGTCTCCGAAGTCCTGAGTGTGCACCTTCAGAAGGAGGGATCCGATCTATTCAGTGATTTTTTCGCAGCATTCTCGTTCTCGCATACGTCGATCCAATCAGCTAACCGAGGGTTAGCCTCTCGTTCTGGTTATATCGACTTTTCGACGTTGCTGTCGACGTTGCTCCTTTTCTCTTTCCTCTCGCTCGTTCGCCTCATCATCGCTACTATTCACTGGCCTTAAGATCAATATTTGCTTAGCTTGCCTGCTTCCGTTTGACAATCGTTTGTATCAACAATTCTTCGTGCGATAAAACGGCTAAATCTGAATGCTTGTATGCGTTGAATGCAAGTGTATGCGTGGATAGTATGTGTATGTGTGTATTTGCATATTGAGAATTGAAAGAGCGAAGGAAAGAGAAATTCCGAGAGAGAGAGAGTCTAGTCAATTTGCCGAGTCTGATTTGAAATGAAGGAAATTAGGAAGTGAAAGCAAAACTTCGAATTCTCCTATTTCGAGATTTTCGCGATATACTATACCATTACAAATACGCGTATAAATTATAATATGCGTAAGTGCCTCCATTTGCACGTTGAAGGCGATTTGCATTTCTTAAAATAGTTTTAATATTTGCAGCTGAAGATTTTGGAAAAGTTTTGAATTTGAATATCTTTGCCACTTGCATAAAAATTCTATTTAGCAATTTTTATTGGCAAATTATTTCGCACATGTCTATATGTATGAAATAAATGTATCACTTAGTGGATAGTTAGAGAATATAATTCAATTATTAAACGAAATGATAAAATTTTTTTTTTATATTAAGTTTTTAGTGATATATATGTACTATTCTAAATAAATTCGTTGTTTATAAAAATTTGATGAGACGAATTTATTTAGAGTCATACATATCGTTAAAAGCTTAATATTATAAATTTTTATTATACATTATCCATTATAATTGTTATATCCACTCGATTTAAATATCTTATATCTCACTGCTATAAATTGAAAAATATTTGTTAATTAATTTCTATTTATTCGTATAATAATACATTATGATATGTGCCTGACATTCATTATTGCAAATTAAATAAACAATTAAGAAAATAAGTAAATAAATTTATGCGCTAATGTTACTGCGTCGCTGTTACCTGTAATCACGCAGGTTCGTTTGTCGACTCTGACTGCGTCGTAAAGTCGAGCAGAATCTGCCGTACTCGTTTCCGTCGTCCGCAAGTATCCCTTTGAGATTAATGGTCGTCGTAAATATACTGCATTTCCTCGTATCGGCCGGATCCTACTGCCGCAAACGGTGCGCATTCAGTCGCATCGAATGCGTATGCAAACTGGCATTGCTGCACGCGTATCGAAGTCACGTTTGTGCGCAACGCGGTGCACCTGTGTAAACGTTAACCGGCCACCGGAGTTATTACAGCAGCGTTAACTCGTTCATTCGCGAGACGTTACCTGCGTTACGCGAAATTAATCCCACGATGCGCAGCAGGTAGTTTGCAACGTACCCGATATACATTCTATAAAATAATACGTTCTAACGAGGCGTCACCCTCGTTATTACGCAAAATGGATATTCAGATCGCCAAATTTCTCGTGAATAACGACACTATTGATTACTGGATGTTGAATATCTAAATTTCGGCAAAACTCTATAAAAGCGAAGGAAAAATATTACAGAAATATGATTTATTTTAGAAGGAGAATTTAAAACGTAATTTAAATTTTTAATAAATTATATTTTTATTAATTTTACTGTT
>NW_017259583.1:3700826-3701510 GCF_001594045.1 Atta colombica | reverse complement strand
ATATATATATATAAAAGATAAATTTAATTTTTGCGTCACGTTTTATCTGTTTTTTTTTTTAGATTTTAGTGAAAACAATTTAATAAATTTTATTTATATCACGGAAATAATCTTTTCGAAATAAGACCGACATATAACATACGATTTACATTTTTTTGTAAGAAATCTTTGGAAACGAGAAGTTAAGAATCGTTAAATATATCAATGATAGTGTAACACAAGAAAGAGTGAAAGGGCCGATCATGTAGCATAAAAGTCTCGTAGTAATTAAGCATTAATTAGCGAATAATAAACTTCTGCAGAAGAAAGATACAAGTGAACGTCGCGCGGGGATCAAGTATTAATTAGACAAAAATAATCAAAGGTTTATAAGCCAAACACTTAAAGTCATAATTCATTGATTGCACGTAGTCGAGTATCTCATGAAAAATCAGAAACGCCTCTAATAATTATAATTGATTTCGTGCAACTGTTTTTGCTTGCATTTACTACAAAAGATAAATTAATTCGGGCTACTGCTATACTCGCACTATCTTCTTTTTCATGTTGCACCTTGCTACCATGGACACCACAGGCTTATCCGCTTATTTATAACGAAACTCAGGTTGCGTCTCAAGAAACGATGATGCGATTCACGCGACCCGCACACCAATGCAATTGAAAAAAATTCCATTATACTGTAGG
>NW_017259583.1:3697962-3700726 GCF_001594045.1 Atta colombica | reverse complement strand
ATATATATATATAAAATGGAAAAATAAAGAGTAATATTATTAGAAAGAAATAATGAGCTCTATCATGTTAATTATAAAATAAATCACTAGAATAATAAATATACATATCGTCTCTTTCAAAACAGTTTAGACAGAGGAGAAGGCATGATAAAAAAAATAATATTCGCGCAGAGAGAAATCTTGCACAATCTTATTCATATATAGAAAGAGCCATTTTTTTTTCTGAAATATGTAAAAATTTAAATAGATTCAGATCTGAAAATAATTTTGTTAGATCATTCAAATAATTATGTAACAATGCCGTAAAAATTCTAACAACTAGTTCGAGTGTCCTGCACTATTATTTTGATAGTCTAACAAAATTATTTTTAGATTTACATCTAGCTAGATTTTTATATATTTCAGCAGAACCGTTCTCTTCATACATAGTACTTAATATCACTATATCATAATCATAAATCATTACGGATAATCTTGCGGTAACCATGCTTCAAAACTGCTCCAGCTTGTATTGTATTTCGGTGGTATTTCAATGGTAAGATAGAAAGAATGGATCGGAGCTGGGCAGATATCGAGAATAAATGCGTTCAAAAGTAGAATGCGTAACGGCAAG
The DNA here is from genome assembly GCF_001594045.1 of Atta colombica. Classification (NCBI taxonomy): domain Eukaryota; kingdom Metazoa; phylum Arthropoda; class Insecta; order Hymenoptera; family Formicidae; genus Atta; species Atta colombica. The sequence goes on along the minus strand of NW_017259583.1, from coordinate 3,700,113 downwards.
AAGATAGCACCACCGTTTGCAATTAAAAAGCGATTTAAATGCTAATGGTCATGTGTAATTAATGTGCGTCACACGCGAGCTCTACGCACTGGCACCCCGTGCCGCCCTCTCTTCTCTTCTCCACATGTCAATTATTATTTCACCGAGCGATCCGGGGTGGAAACCTGCAGGGCGGACCCGAGGGAGGCAGACGTATCGATTTTACGAGACACACGTCCAAGCTGTCGATGGATTTATAATGGATTACTCGGCAGAGAAGAGTATCCATTTTGTGCACCGTGAAGATCGTTAATACTACTCGGCGCAGCCGACAGCTCAGAATATCATTTTCACTTTACCGGAGAGCCTCGTGAAAGGTGTGCCGGTAGGAGGTACGTTAACATTGTATTAAAGTTGCTTCAACATTTTGAACTCGGCGGACTTTTGCAATCACGACGCGTCAACTCTTTTTACTGTCAAACTCTAAAAATATAAAGTAATCCTTCCTTTATTATATTCCATCTTGTCATGAATATTTTATAACGGTTGTTCACACACAATAAGGAAATAATAGCAATTTGTCGAACAATAAAATAAATAAAACGAACTACATTGTTAAATTTGTAGTGTCAAATTATATTTATCTGAATTAGTTTTAATTATTTCTATATCGCCACTACTCTTAGTCAATATATCATTAATTAATCTAACTAAAACAAAGAAAATAACAATTTTACTCAAGAAAATATATTTTTAACTTAAATAGTTTATTATTTAGCGAGTATACATTAATATGCACAATATTTATTTCGAAACTCACAGAAATGAATCGATAGACGTGGAAGTTAAAATATTATTTAATTTAAGGAATTAGGTTACCATTGCTCTTTTGATATCTAAGTGTGACATAAATAATTAATATATGAAAATTAATATAAAAGAGTTATATAAAAATTAGCTCTACATTTTTATAACAATTATCTCTGTGTATTCACTTTTGTTAATAGAAATCGAGAAACTTCTTTATGCTCTGAATATCTCCCCGTGGCAATCGACAAATTCTCGCCCGGTTATCATGCGAGATAATTTATCTGTGGCCTACCAAGTAATTGGATTCTTTTGAAAAGTTGATATTTCGTCGTCATGTTGTAACTGGGATATTCCATTATGTTCACCGCTGATTCAGTACGATCGTAAATAGATTTTTAATCAGGCGATTTATCTCCCCGAAATGTCGCGGCACATTCTCTTGTGGCGCACGACCCGAGGGAAAGTATCGGAAAATCGACTTCGAGGAAGCCCATTAGTCCATTGCTGCCTCGAAAACAAGTCGACGAATTTCTTGGCTAAGTGGCCTACACGATCCATACACGAGTTATCGCACGATATCATTCCCGCGACACGCCCTACGTAGCATCCGTTCGTGTAAAAATCGTAATAACTGTTATCGCGAGTGTCAATCCTCGACGAAGTAGGAACTCATTAATTCAATAATACGTGGAGAGATAAACATGTTTAAAAAAGGTTCTTTCCTAAAAACAAGCCGCCATGTGACTTCCGCTCTTGTCTGATAAGATGTATAGTACAGTTACGTTGAATTAAGCGAGGTGCAATTTTGTACATCGAGAAAAGATAAGGAAAAGGATATTTTCAAGTAAGAAAGAGCTTATTCACTATTCTTAATAATTGAAGAGCTTATTTCCAAACCGTCTTAAGCCGCTTACAATCTTATAAATATTACAGTCAATTCCCGACTTTTTATTAGTTGACACGTGATTGCCATCATCGTCATGATTTATTTTATTTGACGCAATCCAAGATGCGAGGACACAATTATTCGTGAGGATAATCTTATTGAAATAGCTCGCTTCCAAGCGAGCGGTTCTCTCCTCCGCACGGTTAGAACGGTTTAATCCACTTCACGTGCATGGCCGAGAACGCAGCCATGAACGATCCGCGATTGGCAATCGATTAATCGGCATTATCCGACAATACTGACAATTCGTCGCGCCAATCTCCCAGTTCCCGTTTGCCAGTCGCCGTGTAAAATTTTACGTCAGTTTCTTTCGCTGAGGTCGAGTCGCCACGTTTCGTTGTTGGCAGTCATATTCGCTTTTTGTCAACTGCAGTCACTTTATTTTTATTGCAACCCGCGCTTCTAACGAACTTCTT
>NW_017259583.1:3696044-3697862 GCF_001594045.1 Atta colombica | reverse complement strand
AGAGAGAGAGAGAGAGAGAGAGAGAGAGAGAGAGAGAGAGAGAGAGAGAGAGAGAGATTCAAACCTTTCTGAAAATTTTTTTCATAATTATTAATACCCATATCCTGTTATCTTTCCTCCGAAATAATTAATTCAGTATTGTGCAATCTTCCTCGAAGGAACTTTTAAGATAGTGAAAACATTCAGATATAAATCTGTAAAATATGTATGTCATTATCATTAACACATACTAATTGGAGATTTAAATTTAGTCGTTAAATTTATCCAATACATTTTTTTCCATGTACAATGTATCGGACATGTATATATTCCAATATATGATTCCAATATATGAAATCCTTTGTCACTGCAATTAATTTTAAAATATAATTAAAAGTTGTTTTCATCGATGTAATTAAAAAAAAGAGAGAAAAATTTATTTGAGATATGCAGAAAAATGTTCGCGAAACATTAAAACTCGACTATGAAACATCGAGGTAATAATTTATGCATTATAGCAAGATCATTATCACGGATAATCGCCACATTTAAAACTGTAACGAATACAGACAATCAATAGACGACTGACAAACGGTCTGAGAGAATCGAGGAGAATCACGGAAGGGAAATTGATTTATCTCCGTCTCAGTTCTCTCTCTCTCTCTCTCTCTCTCTCTCTCTCTCTTTCTCAGGATAGTAATTAATCGACACGAGATCGCGGCTTCTCTGCTGTTCTCTGCGGTTGCCAATATTTTCTTCTTCCAAGTTAATAACCGACCTCGTCAATTAGAGAGCTTCTCTAATCGAGGCTACAGGTAGGTTTTACATTATTACGCGTCAGCTGATCGCGCGTATGAGACGGGCTCGTGCCCTTTGGCCCTCCTTTGGTTCTCAGACGTTTTCTCCGAGCTTGTTCTTTTACATTTCTCTTGCCCTCACTGATTCGTGTATCGATCCCGCATGGGCGATTCGGTTACGTTGATGGTCGACCCCCAACCGCGGCTGTCGAAGAAACGGAGTACTCGTCGTCGATTAAGACGTGACCGATGAAGAGAGCCCTATCGAAACTTCTTCAAGGTAATTCCGTTTCCTCGCGGGGGTTGCGAGACTAAATGTGCGTATCGTTCTCGCTCTTCACTCTTTCTTCTCACTTTCTTAAGGAACGGAATAATCTATGAGAACAAGATGGAATCGCGCTCTCCAACGGTTCACGTCTTCAAAAATGGTTTCATTAGAATCCAAGCGCAATGACGCATGCCTTCCGGTAGCAACGACTTGCCTGGCAAACTTCCTCGCGGCAATGAGATAAGATCGATCATATTATACAACGCTGTTCCGCGGATGCTTAGGAAATTATTCGATTTACATGAAGCGAACGGCATTTAGTATCCTGTCGTCGCGGTTCTTTATACGCTCATTCGAAGTGCGTCGCGGCAATGTTTTTCAGCAAATCTGCCGAGTCATGGCCTATCTTTAGCCCAGTCGCGAAGGTCGCTAAGAAGATCCTTGCTTTACGATATCGTGCACCTTCCACGTGCGAAACAAATACATCGTCTGGGTGGATGCACCGTGAGAATGACGCCTACGTGAACCAGTACTCGAGTGGACATTTGGGATATTTGAACGGGGCACGGGCGAGCCTGCGGGATCTGAAACGACGATCTATAACGTGGATCGTGAATCCTACCGGTCGTTGAACTCACTCATGGCCATTCGTGGCGCGCCATAACGAGAATTTTAACACCCTCGCTCAACTTGGTCGGCTCCTTTGCACCATGCCGAAGGGTATCGCTTCTATGTGGATGGTATATACGGACACTGTATGTCCGTTACTCTCTC
>NW_017259583.1:3694594-3695944 GCF_001594045.1 Atta colombica | reverse complement strand
TCTGTTTCTCTCTCTCTCTCTCTCTCTCTCTCTCTCTCTCTCTCTCTCTCTCTCTCTCTCACCATTATTGCGGCATCCTTAATTCCTCAGATAAGGAACATCGAGTAACTTGTCTGGCCCGGGTCGCAGCTCCAATTCTTAAAAGTCAACCTACAGAGATTATCGCGGATAAAGTAATGTCGTTGCTCGAGGTACGAAGCAAAGTCGAGGATATCCTGCCTCCGCGATATTATTCATGATAGATGAACCGTAACGAGAGACTAACATACAGTAACTTACGTAAAGTGCAATTTTCTTTATAATATATTGAATAGGAAATTGGATATACCTAGGCTAGATCGACACTTAAATTATGAAAACTCCTCAGTAGATAACTCCTCCAATTATTCATATTTGTACATATCACATTGCATAAATCGGAATTGTTATATAAACGAATCTATAATTCTATGAAATTTCAACTATCAAACATTAAATTCTTTCCGTGAGCCTTTGTACAATGTTTGTATTGCGGCATGTAAAATCCTCTGTAAGCCGCTTTTACCTGAACGAGAACTGGTTAATGCTTATCTACATACATTTTTAAAAATTGTTGCTCTTTTTCTCTCCTTATAAAACTGAATCATATCTCCTTTTTTTTTATCTGATTTAAAATAACGATGTAAGGAATTAACCAATAACGATATGTGTGGACATAACGATACTGTAAAGATTATCATTCTTTTTCTTAATATCGCTACTATTAACAGAGATGTTAAAATGCTCCGGCTTTATCGAATTTCTCTCGTCTTTTTTATTCGATATATCACATGTTTGTGTATTGTAAACACTATGTATCATTATATTTCGAGTTCAGGCAGATCTGGCGTTATCGAAATCATTTACGTTTTTATTCAGCACGCTAAAAAACACGGCTGCGTGTCAACCAGAGATAAGAATCGGATATGCGTGGGTCAAGTATGTGGATTCCTGTATTTGTTCATTCGTAAGCTGCACGCCCGTGGCTTTACTCACGCGATGCATGACGTGCCGGAAACAAAGGAAAGTCCGAGAAATAAAGCAATGGACCTCCTCGCGCGTAGTTAGACGTTTCTATAATTTTTACGCGTATTTACGACTTGATTACAAGGCTCTTGGCCGCCCAGTGTACGCCGGATACAGCTAACAGGCATTAATTACTGCATCATACAATGAATCGAACTGACAACCTGTTGCGTTCTTCCTAGTGCTTGTCAGTGTCGCCGCTGCCGTGTGAAGGGTGCATTCGTGTCACGAGCTTCCTATTCGCAATTCTTATGACAGTCTTTCGACAAATATGTACCTACAATTTATAGAATGTCATCTTTTCAG
>NW_017259583.1:3677574-3694494 GCF_001594045.1 Atta colombica | reverse complement strand
ATATAAAAAAAGTAATCTATAAATTAATATAAATATAATTTTAAACAGACGCCATTTTTATCATTTTTTTATTCTAATATACATTAGAATGTCATCAAATATTAAATGGTTCTAATGTATTTGTATATACATACTGTACATATAATTTAATGTAAAATAAATTCTTATCAAGGTGTCTCAAAAAAAAAATCTCGATAACGTAATTTCGACAAAGATAATTCAACAAGGGCGGCTCTAAGTTTGCGTGATGCGAAATGAGATGAGGATGTGGAGAAGCGAAGATACCGTGAACGGTAAAACGGCGCATGGTGCACCGCGCTGTCGCCAGCGAGAATATACGAGCGATCGCGCGCTGATGAATCGCTCCGAAACTTTAGGACGCCCCGAAACGGTCCGATATCCGTTGCCGCCGCTGCCGTTGGTGTAAACGGAATCGTAAATCGTTGAGACGATAAATGACAATTGCGGCTGACACGATCGGCTGCCGTATGCGATGCCGAAGTGCTGGACCGGTGCAAAGCGGTGCAGAGAGAATCCGAGCGCGGACTCCCGAAAGGGCGGAGGGAGAGTAGCTCGTGAAAGCGTGGGCGGATGCAAGATAACGCGTCGCATTATGCGCGTGGGACGTTAATAAATTATTATTGCGCCCCGCACGAGCTTCCCTGCCGCGGAATGATATCTCCATTGTCCTTCGACGAATTAATAGCCCGTAGGCAACGCGTAACGCGATGGTTAACTTGCGTACAGAGAGTAACAATCGTCTGTGTCTTAGTCGGTAGGATCAACGTGATGATCGACGACATTGCTTGCTCGAGCGTTCACAGAATTTATGGTACTTGGGTGCAAATGTTACGTAATGAGAATCGACAGATATATCTCATTGCAGTATAATATTCTTGGAAGAATTATTACGTGGAAAGCATAATTTCATTGAACTATCTGAACTATCTGAAAATATAGCTAGATATAAATCTGAAAATTATTTTATTGGATCATTAAAATAATTATATTACTGAAAAAAATTTCTGGGTGAAAATGGACGAATTAAAATTTTCTGAAATTTTAAAATTAAATTTATTAAAATTCTCATTGAAATAACAGGAATTTTGGTTGATACAATATTTCTGATAAAATCTACTAGAATTCTTATTTTACTAGAATAATTATATCAATCAGAATTTTAGTTCTGATCTCAAATAGAATTCTAATAGATTTAATCAGAAAATTTTAATCCGTCCATTTTTTTCAGAATTATTATTTAATCCAATTAAACCGTTTTTCTCAGCGATAGATCGCTTAAATATAGATGCTACAAAAAGTTTTAACATTCTAGCAACCAGTTTAAGCGACCTACATAATTTTATTTGATCCAAATAAAATTATTTTCAGATCTGTATCTAGTTAAATTTTTTTATTTTAGTAACTCTTTTAGTAAACTCTTGAAAAATCGTTTCTTTCTGTACGAGAGAATGTGATAAGATTATTTTAACAATTTCAAAGAATTTATTTATCATAAATATATCAAATCAATACATCGAATTTTAGGTATTAATTTTTTTAACTTTATCAAAAGTTAATGTATTTGAATGCGTAGGAAGATGAATGAAGTATTCACCAAAATTGCTATATGCGACGATGAATCAAGCGTGAAAACATGGAAGATTTTTATCGAATATGACAGGTTGGCCTTACCCAATTTATCTCGTTTTATTTCTTATCTGGTGAGGGACACGCATTCGTATTATGGAGACGCGTCGCACACGGGACAAAGATCTCTGTCGCGCGTTCTTTCCCGGCGATCCATCATCGTAACAATTAGTGTTGGCCATTTCTTTATCGGGTCGTACGTGGGAGGTGTAGGTGGAGGACGAGCCTTCGTGCTCGAGGATGATTCAACGTCCGATTGCATTAATGGCACCGTGGAATGTCTTTGTCTCGGTTTGGTAGCGGAAACCGCACATTCTGACTCATTGCACACGGCTCGTTTACTTTCATTTACCTTTCATTTACCTTTCATTTAATATTATCAATTAAACATTATCGATCGTTGCATTACACAACTTAAGTAACTTTGAAAAATAAGATTATTTAGGATAATTTTTTCGCCGCCGAGTTATCGATTTTTATAATTCATTTGAAACATTGCAATTATTAGTCTCGCAAATGAGAATTTTCATAAGGATCGAGTATCGCTTTGCGCAGAACTAGTGAAGTGGAATATGAAAATGGATTTAAGAGTTAACGGTTATGAGTGTTGCAAGGTATGATTTAGATACGAACTACTTTTAATATATGATTGTACAGAATACAGTTACTAGCAGTGATGATGGTAATAACATTAATAGCTTCTTACTCGCATTACACCATCATATAACGATAAAGGCTACCTTCGTATTGACGTACCCGTTAGTCATGCGCCAAAGAATATACTGTGCAGCCGGGCTACTTACTGTCGGATCAATCATCTAAATATATTGGCGTCATTACGAATGCGTGTAATGCCGATAAATCTATTCCCGTCAACTTTACGTTCACCGTCCTTCTTTGTACGTCTCCCTGTCGCCAAGTATCTTTTGAGCGAGCAGTACGACGAATGACGTTGACATTCGTTTGGCAATGTGACAATTATTAATAAGCATATCCTCTCTTCACATTCTGTTCGCGATAAATTCTTTCTGATCTGTTTATATTTCATGGTGCAAAATATGTTAAAGTATATATAGTTTCCGGTAGCAGATGCAAAATGGATTTCTTGGAGCAATTTCAGTCAGATAGTTACAATAAAAGTGTTTTTTTTGTAATTCTTAAAATAAAGTATAATTATGTTAGTAGTTAGTTATCAGTAGATATTGTAATATTTTCCGTAAAATTTTTTTTCTAAATACAGAAAAGTTGGTATTTAGGACTTATTGTTAGCGATTATTTATTAAAGTCGTTCTAAACATAATTAAAATTTTATAAATTTACTAAATTAATTTATTATATGAAATACAGCATATAATTTATTATATCTTTTAAAATCTAATGATCACGATACATTTAACCGACTATAATCATAATATTTAAAATTAAATAATGGATTAAATTAATTTGGGGTTCGTATTTATATACTGCAATAAAAATTTTTTAAATGCTATTTACAAAAAGCATTAAATTGCATTCCCAATTACAATGTTTATTTCAATAACATAATTATGCATAATTATGTATAAGTATATATTAAACTGTGAAATTATGTCATGAGAGAGAAGGTATCATATTATGGCTACTGATCGTTAGGCTAATGAATCGCTGTTGCAATACAGAGAGCTTGTTACAGTGTAACTTGTTACAGAGTTGTCGCGATTAAAAATATCTCATCATCGATAAGACAAAATTATTAGCTTTTCGTTGTATCGATTCTAGAAATTTGCCGAGAGCGATAAAGTTTTAATCTTTGTTAATAGTCTGACGTTACACTTGGATGATTTAAATTTCCCATCGGCATGTTGTTCACCAGATCGGATGACCAGAAAAGCTGGTTTTGTACACAGTAGATTTATGCTGTTAATGCATATTTTAATTAGGAGTTTGCGTCTTATGGTGCTTTAAATGCATTTTGTTGAATTCTCCGATACGCATGTAAAATACATTATGCTTTACCCCGTTCCGAAATAGCAAGATTGTCGATTAACCGGGCCGTGTCTGCAAATTCATGCCCTTTACTTGTCAAATTTCGTCCCACAGCTGTCGCGAGAAGTGGTGGCATTATCAACGTAATTAATTCCCCGATAAACTGCGACGAAAATACCGTTTCAATGTATAGGCAACTCAGCGATCTTTATTCGTGGTGATTTTTCAAATTTATTTTTCTAGTTTATACATAATGAACAATGAAAGTTGGCCTGTCTATCAGTCGACAAAAATATTCAGTTGTCAAAATTCTATTATTACGATTTATTATTAAATAAGTAAAAGTTGATAATTGATAGCGAAGGAATTATAAAAAGGTTTGTACACGTAAAAACTATAGATGTCTGTATATATATATATATATATGTCTGTATAGAATCTTTGAATATAATTGAAGAGAGAAATCAATTATAAGTAAAATCGTTTCCAAGACCACAGAATTGAATTACGTGAAAATTGAACTTGTCTCTTTTAAAATAATCGGATATCGGAAATTAGCTAGCTATTTTGCAGCAGACGATCAAATATAATAGATTTTTATGACTTTAAATATCGAAATATCGAGAGAAAATTGATATTATGTGTGAAAAGACAGTCTATATCTAGCTAAACATTAGAGTTCTTAATATTATTTTTACTTATTACTTTTTGTTGTCAATATTTTATAGGTAATTGGCATAAGATAGATTTTATCGTATCCACAATATAACAAATTATAATTTTAGCCTCATTACATATATACATATCATATTGCTTTCCTATTTTCACCAAGCACGAATCAAGTAAGAACAAATATTCTCTCTTTGAATGACAATAATAATCCAATCGTTTTCTAGCGCTCGATCTTGCTGGCAGACGCGAAATCACTTCGTAACTCATCTCAATTCACCTGCGGTCGACGAGGTTAGTAGCACCTGCCGAATGAATCGATTAGCTCGTTGAGCTCAGTGGTGGGTATATCAACGAAATGATATATAATAAGCTACACAGAAACATCGATCATTATCTATATACATATATACATTACGCGTACTGTTCATTTGCTACAACAATGACGTAATTCAAAAATTGACATTTTTTTAATTGCTTGCAAAAAAAATCGAAGCACAAAGAGAAAAAGGACAATTATACTTAAAAAAAGTATCTTTATTTTTTCACGATTAGTCATTACATCAAAATTACGTTTCAAAATTGATATTACGAAATTTTAATGACTCGAAATATTAAAACTCATTTTTTAAAAGACCTTTTTTTAATTGTGTCAATATTTTGTTGTAGCAAATGAGCGAAAGTTTAATGTGACAGCACTCTTGTAGGTATTGGATATTATTGAACTTTAAAAGAATTGTTATAATTTTAATATTTGGGGACAAGAAAAAATTATATTTTTGTAGCTTGTAAACTTTGTTATTATATTATATTTCATGGAATTTGTTACATATTAATGTATTATGGTTATATGTGATGCGAATCGAATGCATTTGAGATTATAAATAGAAGTCGGCATAGCGGGTTATACGCACCTGCGAGATAGCTATAGCATCGCACGTCTTGTGACGCTATTATAAGAAGACAACCACAAACCTGTCAGCGATCGATGCGCAGTGTCGTACGGACAAAAAAAAGGGAGAGATGGGATGACCAGGTTTGAATTAGCACATGAAAATCCTTTCCTCAGAGATGAGGACGAGAGAAAACGCCACCTGTCTCTTGTGTGTCTCTTGTGTGTCTCTCGCCACATACTCTCACCTTTCTTCTCTTCCTCTACCGATCCACCATCGAGAGAATTAACCGTCTGCTTCTCTGTAGCAAAATGCGATAACCGGAAAGTATTGACCGATGTGCCTCATAACGTTCTAATCGAAACTGGGAGGAACTCTAGCTGATTTTTCAACAACATGCAAAGAGAGAGTGTATCGTAAGATTTATAGCCTCGCAAGATATGTACATACCTAATGGTTGTAAGTTAAATCTGCTGGATCGTAATTAAAAAAAAAACACGATGAGAACTTAAATATTTTTAACTTAAGATATCAAGAAATGATTAGTAGTCATTTGTAAGATGGTATACTATAATAGAAAATTTTAATTTATAGAATTGTAAAGTATTAACAGAAATTAGCGCACATATATAATATATATTTTAATATATATTTGATATATTAGAATAGAATTATTCTGATTGTGTTATTCTCGACTACATTTTAATCAATTCAAGTATTTGTTAATCTTTTAGTTAATAATTCACATGTTTCAAATTTTTAAAAAGATATATCTTTTATTAGATTAAAGGATTATTCATGATAATAATATTTAAAATTAGAATGACTATTGATATATTAAATTGATATATTAATGTTGTTAAGTATTTCATTATTTGATATTTAAATATAAAATAATGAAATTATACAAATATTTGATAAGCGGTTTATCTCGCCAATAATCTTCAGTTGGCAATTAAGAAATAATTTCTGAAATTCTCAGAAATTATTAGTAATAAAATTGAAATTAACTTACATACTTGGAGAAATCCTTTTCAACGATTTATATATTCGTTATTTATAATATAATGTGGAACTAGCCGGATTATCCCGAAAACATCGTTTTATACAAACGATAAAGTCGGCCGGTGATAATCACGTAAATAACGAGGAAACATTACATCGTTATTAACTGCGGTGCCGTTTAAACGCACGAGACGTCCATCATGTATGACGCCTAATTATTATCCTCGATCCCGTTGATATCTCGAATGTGGATAGATGTCGGAATGACGGACAGGGAGAGATCCGTGTCTCCAGTCCATTGAAATCTTGAGAAAACGACTGAATGGGTTTCGCGGAAGCGGATAATGGGCTGGCGGGTGGCACGTCGTTTCGGGTGTTCGCTCGTTCGCGAATCGCGCCTCTGTCAGCGTCGTAATCATTGCGGCGTGGTTGAATCTCATCGCGGCGCGATATGACGACAAACGGCCGGCACCGTCTCGGAACACCGGTCATCGTTGTTCGCCTAATGGGCTGCGCATTTCTCCGTCTGCTTTCACAGCCAGCTGATTATGACATGTTGGTCGCGTCTGCAAGCAAGCGAGCAAGCATCGAATACACACTCCATACCACGTGTTCCAGGCACCGTAACGCCATTTGCCCGGCTAATGACTCGCTGGCACTTAGAGTTACCGAGGTCCAAGCCTCCTTTTTCTCCCCTCGTGTATCCATGCGCGGCTTTAAGACGGCTCTATTCGAGGGGAAAGTGTCGCCGGGCGAGACTTTGTAACGCGTGTCTAATAGGGCGCGACACTCGATAGCAAATTAGCGAGTCTTATTTGTATCTTAATTATTGCTCGGCATTGTGATGCTATATATGATACATTTGGATTTTTTACGTGTGATAACAATTTTTATTAGTATATGTATATTACAAAAATTAATCCTGGATATAATTTTATCTATTTTTATACTTTTTAAATTTAAAATTTAAAATTTAAAAACTAAAATTCTTGATTTGGATTCATCTTTTGAAGAACTGTATGGATGCTTTTTGCAATTATAATTTATTGGGTTGTATGTAGTATATGATCCTTTGAAACATTTAAATTAATTAATTGCTCTTATATGTTGAAATATATTCTTATGTATAATTTTTCACGGCTGAAGAGGACTAAGTATAGTTCGAAATGTTTTATCAATTTTGATATCATTTATAACATGAATACATTTTATTATTAGTCATCTAATTGGCTTTAAAGCTTTGACTTTGGTTTAATTTCTTTACTACTTACTTAAAAACATTTGATGTAGCTTTCATAAGAACAACTTCCGCTCAATTATAGAGAATTTTCGCATTTTACTCAGAGTAAAATGAATAAAGATAAGATACGAAGCTTTGCAATCTACTGATCTTTTACACTCATACTAGCGAAAGAGAGCTACGATCATATCTATTAAAGTTAAAATGTATACAGATTGCATGTATAAATTGCAATATAAGAGCTACATAACTCTTCAAATAATTTCATATCGATATAATTTTGACAAATTAACTACCGTAGTCCATAGCAAATGAGCAATTTCCGAACATGTCGCGTGTGGGAAGGTTAATAATGTGTTATTAGCGCTATCAACTAGCTCACAAAAATGATTCCGATACGAATCTTAAATCCGATATCTAATGATACTTTTATACAACAGACACAGTAGCAACTGGAAGGAGAACCCTTGGGCGATTCATAATTTCTAAGAAATATGATAGTAAGGATACTTATTAGGACTATCACGCGATATCGATACTAAGTTACGGCTTTGGAAAATTAGAAAATCATCCGTAAAATTTATTACCTAGAAGCCGTTGTGAGCAATTCAGATTTTGTTTTGAAAAAAAGAAGGTACACAAAATGAATCGATAGTTGCAGGATTAAGATTGGAGCAGACGTCAGGAGCCGCCGATTGTAATTCTCGCGTATAAGGGACGGCCTCATCGTCGGCGTCATCGTCGTCGCGCTGTCATCGTTGTCGTCTTCTTCGTCGTTGTCGTTTCCAGGATAGGCAACGATTCCGTCGCCGAAACCGCGTCTTACGCCTTGGCGGCGTGACGTCGCAATTATTCATCGCGTATGGTTGCGAGTAACAAATCGCCAGTCAAATGGCAACACCGTCGGCAGCTTGCGCAAGATGAGTGAGAGAGAGAGAGAGAGAGAGAGAGAGAGAGAGAGAGAGAGAGAGTGGGAAGGAGGAGAGGGATAAAAAGAACATACACGAGAGGAGACAAGTTTGAAGGAGATTGGAAAGAGAGGAGACACAGTGATAATGGCGGGTCGCGAAGGAGAATCGTAGTGCGAGAAAGAGAGGTAAAGAAACTGGGATGAAGGAGATAGCAAGAGGCGGACTCCTCCTACGTACGTCTAGATTCGCGTCGCCAGAACGTAAATTTAGCACTAACGCATTATGCACGCTCGGGCTGCGTCGCATTGGGCGTGCGATACCGACAACAGCGACCGTCTACGCGCGCTGTATCGCCCTGATGCGTGTCGGACATGTCGTAGACAATGTATGCACGTGAAGAAGGGTGTCGGTCAGTCTTATTTCGTGCAAATGAGGCGCGAAAGTCGAGACGAAGTCGATAATAGGAAATTGCGAATATCGGAGGAAAGAAAGCATCTATTATGTCCTATCATTATAATGTAAGACTTCAATATCCTAGTTTTATATGAGGACTAAAATATTAATCAATTTAAATAATTTTTTTTAATGTACATACATGAGTTTAATCTTCTGAAAATTGAATAAATTAAATAGAAATTACAAAATATAAGAAAAATATTTTTTTAGAAGACTTTAGAAAGAATATTAGGAGAGTTTGCAAGAATATTAGGAGAGTTTTAATATAAACATAGAATATTCTTGAATATCAGACGCGTTTTCTTTAAGAATTGATTAAAAAGGAGACAACATTCTCGATTTTCGCGGATGTTATGCGCATGAGGTAGATTCATTGAAAATAATCGTAAATCAGTACTAAACAACAAGCGCAAGGTTACTAGTTCGTACCGTAACGGTCAGAAATCTCAATTAGCTCTTTGTGCTGGATGTACGTCTGCGCTTGGATTTGATTAATGTACGTTTTACCGTAGGCTGCCTTTGTGTCTGAAGTCAGTGGCGGCTGAGAAATACAATTTACGCCGACCGCGATGGCAATATCTGTTTTATACTCGCACGACGACCGAGACTTTGTGAGTGCGACTTGGCGATCCGTTATGATTTACATGGACGTTAGACGAGATTAAAATTTGCCGGAATAATAGATCTTTATCGTAATATCGATAGAGATATTCTCAATTATGGTTAGATTAAATTAATTTAATTAACATATTAGCATGAAAGAGAATTCTTCCGAAGAATTATAAAGATATTCATAATTAATATTTCATGTAATGAAAATGTATATATATATATATATATCTTAATTATCACATTATATACGTCTTATTATATTTTATGAAAATGATTATTGAGATAATGGATAAAATTTTATATTGTTAATTATTCAATATTTTTTTATCATTTTATAAAGTTCGTTATTTTATTCCAAAATTTAAAATTAAAATATCTTTCTTTGTCTACGTCAGTTTAATATGCAATTTATCTACTTTTCCACTAAATTTGTTACATTTTTATCTCTTATTTTCCATTTCTTCGTGCCATGATAATTTGGTCCCACAAAGTGTATGGACTAGTAGCACGAAGACAAATGTTAGCGGTAAAGTCATGTAAATTGATGCACCGTGTACAATCGCTGCTTTCTCGTTTTGCAACTGTTCCCGGTTATTTCGCACAATTTCCATAATTCATAATATTAATATTTTGTATAACTCTCGTGTGGTTAGAGGAGACATAAGAAAGATCATCCACGTTGTATTTCTCTCGATGTTCTTAGAGATGGAATCATGCCATAATAATTTCACTCCGCGAAGACGTATTGAGCACACGCAATAAGAAATGAAATAGCCGACGGATTTGTCTCTCGTACAAAAGCGCGGGAGGATTACAATTTGCGGTTAAATCAGAAGGAACGGACTGGAAGAAGAAGTGCCTCAACGGAACATAATCCAAGACATTAATTAACCATGTAGTCATAATACTGTCTAATAGTAGAATGAACCTCTGAGAGACGTTTCTTCTTCGCTCATTGTGCAGAGCCATCGTCGAATTAACAAATGGAGCGAGAGGGGACGAAACAAATGCTCCACAAATGCTCGGATCTTTTCCCGAAGAGAGGAGTATCAAACGAGGAGATTCGAAGATGGAAAAGAAAAACGAAAGAGAGACAGTAAAACATGTAGTAGTCATCGAGGAAGGACAATCTGAAGACAAAACAATTGTACGATCTCGTGCCAACGCTTTCGTTTCGAAATGCAATGTCACGTTGCGGAGTGAGTAAGCTAAAAGCCAAGTATTTCGCTTGATGTCGTATGACATGCGTTGGATCGTACTAACAAAAGAATACTTAACTCTCAGCAGTAAGATAATAAATCTGACAACACGAGCTTCCACCATGTTTTATTTATCGTTCTTCTAGGAAGCGAATTTCAAGACTTGATGCTTAGATTAAATAAAATTTATTGAACATGTCAATCGCTTAATAACATTTTAATTATCCAAAATTATTCAAAATAAATAAACTGAACGAATTATCATAACTGTTAAATTATCATAAAACTATCATCATCATTTAAATATTTTATATTAAGAAACTTGCATTGGATTTAAGAAATTAAAGTTAAATATTAAAAAAAAAGATTTAAAAAAAGAATAATTAGAGCATCCAGAAAATATTAATTTTTATTAATTTTGAAATTTTTGAGTGTGTATATGATATACATTGATTTACGGAAGAATGATCGTGCTGCGATATATATATAATCCCGCTCTTAATCGAACTATTATGTACAAGGGGGGATTTTAGTTATAGAATCAACGGAGAACAGAAGCCGCATGCATGTTTTCGTGCGAATCGCACTCGCCGATCTCGCGCCCACTTGAGATAATTGCGTCGAAGACGAGATGATTAACTGACCAGGGTTACTACGTGGATTGTGGGTCGGCAATCTATTTCGATTTAGATTCCATTTTCCCTTGCAAAAGTGCTTCAATGTCTAAACTATGGATAATATACATAATATTATAGTTCGTTTTTTATTCGTCTTAAGTAATATCTTAAGCTGCTAAGCATTTTACAGCTGTGTGATTGATTTGTCTGAAGTATAATCTTAAGATTCAGAATTTTTAATAAACTTTTTAATACACACTGTATTTTCTTATAGCGGCAACTATTTTACTAATATGAGAAAATGCGGTACTAAAAAATTTTTTAAAAATTCTCATAACTCTATGAGAAAGAAATAAACAATTTTTGTCATTTGTTATTTTTCTGTAAAGTTGATAGTACTTGAGTAAAAAAATTATTGAAAACTAATATTCGATGATTTTTAGTCAAAATGGTAGAAGACTTTTCGATTCAGTTTAGTCCACTCTACTAGTACACGAAATATTTGGCGATCATTCTGAGACACTCTGTATTATTGTTCCATGTATTACTTTTATATGGGATGTATTGTTTTCATTCTATTGTATGTTAATTTACACGTGACTTTAACGAGTACAGTTTCTTTCCTCTTGTTGATTGCTATTATTCTTCCTAATTTTACACGATTGTTGACTTAAAATAAGTTATCTCATAATACACTTTAAAAGAGGGGGTGGCGAGAAAGAGATTGTCACAATGCGCGTCGACTTGTCACAAAAGGAGAACGCTGAGCTTTCGCATGTTGGTACGTTACCGCCTCTTTTATCTTCTCCACATATTCCTTCTCTCGTCGCGCCTCATTCTTTTTCCTTCCCCATCGGCGGCGCTTTGCTCCCTTCATTTACCGCAAGCACGCAAACCCACGAGCAAACCTTCTCCTCTCTCCTTAGAGAACAAAAGCCAGTCTGCTAGCTGCCTTCCTTTCGGATACGACCGCGCGCGGGATGAAGTCTTTAAGTTCTTTCCTTTTTCATTCCAGACGGGAGATTCCATCTCTGTGGTACTTACATTGTTTTATGTGGCGAATGTTTAATTAGAGCATCCCAAATGCATGGAACATTTCACACGTTTCATGCAAATGTTCCAAAGACACACGAGAAAGACTTAATAAATTTGTTTTTAATTTATCTATCATCTTATTTTGACTTCTCATGATCGAATTTGTATATTATTTTTGTTTCGTGTAAATATACATCTATAAGACATGTGACTATACATTGAAAAAAGAGTTTCAGTTACAGTTACCAAATGTTTGTGAAATATGTCAATTAAATGTTTGATTCATATAATCAAAAATTATTTAATTTCCTAAATATTTAATAAATATTATCAAACAGTTATTATTTAATAATTACGAATTTAAAAAAGTTATTTATAAAAGTAAAATAATTTTTGATTATATTAATCAAATATTTAATTGGCATTATTTTACTAAACATTTAGTAACTATTATGAATGTTTTTCCAGTGTAGAATATAAGATAATATGGCTTTGAGAATATTTAATGATATTTTAGAATTTAAATTCAATTTTTATTTATTTGTATGCGTATGAACAAATTTGAGCGCGTTCGTCCATCCTCATTTCAATGAGTTCTGTTGCATCATGAATTCTACTCAATAGTATTCGTTGCCTTCGTATGTACATACGTGTACATAAAGTACAATAAGGAGACTTGGTGCGCGGTCGACGACGTTCGCGCGCACAGTTTGCTCTCTCTACGCCGCCAACTCGAATAATTCACATTGTCCGTCGGGAATGGTAGATAGTCCAGGGTTTTCTTTTGCTAATTATTTCGGGACACGTTGGTGCGAGGAAAGAAAGTCCCGTGAGGCAGAATAGATCGCGCGATTTTCTCCGGACTAATTTAGCCACGTTCTTATTTAACGTATTCTCTCTTTCTCTCATTCTCCGCGTCCCTTTCTCGTATCTTTCTCTTCGTCTACGCCTCACTGCATCTACCGGTGTGTGCCTTCCTGCTCGGAACTCGACTCGATTAGTCCTCTCATTAACACCATCCGTAGGGTACAGCGGACAATATTTTACAACGATTGACGTTGTCGCGACCAGTCAGCATCCTGTCTATTGGCGAGGTACATAGAAGAGATCTCGATCACCAGCTGTTCCTATTGATAATGATAATCGAATCCATTAACGAATCATTGAGCTTTAGGTGAAACCATCCCGACTGTATTTACGTAATTCACATTTCCGAACTATTAACCTCGGCGCAGTTACGTTAATATACGCATCCGCATCTAATTTTAACGGATTGACGAGCTTGGCTCGTCGTCGCGCCGTTCTGAAGACGGAGCATGCTCGTTTGCGGAAATTTCTATCGGCGCTGATCTATCTGCTGGATAACGGCAGATTAATGAGTAAAGGATTAGTAGTTGTTCGCCAACGACCCGGAGAAACCTCGAAATTGTGTTTTCTTTTTTGAAGCTTCCGTTATTTTTCAATATTTTTCAATTCGTTATTTTTTAATTTTCAATCTTCCGAATATTTAATTACTTGCGTTACCGTTAAGTTACTATTATCTAATTTTAAATATTTTACAGGAAAATTATTTCAACACAGTATATTCTATAGAGATTACTGAAATAATAATCTGTGCCCATTTAAAATATACAGTATTTGTTCTTTTTAAGAACAATCAGATTTAATTTTACAATTTATTTTAGACTTATACAGGAAGAAGTTTGTATATATATTCTTTTTCTTCAGCAGTTACTTTTTTTCAACTACATTTTATCTTGAAAGAAATGTTGATATTATTATTACATTATCCTTTGTCAATGTTACATTAATATTTAACTACGTTTTGCGTAAAAATTGGATTTGTTAAGCTCATATGATGGTTTTAAGATCGAAATCGTCTCACCAGCAAATTCGTGTGCATTCCAATCAAAGTTCCTCGCGATCGTGCCCGTCGGGATTTCCTCTTCTCCCTGCTGAGCGTCCCCGCCCTCATCGTCGCCGCTTGCAATTTTCGACGCGCCTTCCTTCGCCCAGCGAATTAATGCTCGCGGTGTTTCAGGGATCGCGCGCGCCATTCATAACGCGAATGTTATTAGTGCAGATCGGAGCAGATATACCGCCCGGCCCGCGTCGTGTGGTTAAAATAAAGATGATGAATGCCCGGCCGTCCCTCGCCGCGGCACTGGATGTAGATTAATATCGGCCCTCGCTCGCTTACTACTCCGCGCGCGCCTCCTACTAATATCTACCGCCCATAGTAGGTAGTAGGTACACGAGGATCCTGTATCGTTTCCTTCGCATCCGATCGTTTGCACTGGTAGCATCTTGTCGAAAAATCCTTCAATAATACACATTCTTGGTGTATCCTTCAAAAAATTAGTAGTATCGAAACAACACGGAGACTTACATTCTTCACTTCTAAAAAATATATTGGTGTGCAAGAATTCAACACTTTGCGGTGTCTATAGTATTCTCATCGTATTGCACTGTGCACTGAAAAGAAAATATAAGAAAATATAGTTAATTTTAATAAATATTTAGTTCAATACTGCCAACTAATTTTTTTATTTACTTACAGTAAGTAAATATTTGTTCAATAAAAAAAAATGTTTGTTAAATCAAATTAACATTTCTTGTATTAAATAAATATATCTTTAATAAATATTTAATAAATATTTAATAAATATTTAGCTGGCAATATTCAACTAAATATTTATAAAAAATTGACTATTTTTTTTTTCAATGTGTTAATAACATCAAAATTAATTTGACACCAAGAATTTTAAATCGATATTATGATGATGTTGATATAAACATCAGAGGTTTTGAATCCACATTATATAGGTATTAATTCACACCGATATTTTGTAAAATATATCATTTCTTTTATTCATCTATTTTTAGATTCAAATAACCTTTCAGTCGTAAAATTGTCTATTGAATTTATTATTCATAAGTATCACAATTTCAAAGGTTTAAAAACCTGTAATTAAAGCATCGATAAATGTAAACATTACAATTAATTCATGAGAATTACTTAAGACTATAGATTTTTAATTACTATTTTATTAATTCCTTTTTCTTTATGTATTATATAGTTTTAAATGATTTTTATAAAGTTTAATCTCGAACCGAGATGAAAGCAAAGATATTTATTTGTCACGCATAACTAGGTATATTCTCGAGAACAATTCTATTTCTAAATAATGTGTGAATAGTAATGATGTGCTGTCTCGTAATTTTGTTCTCGATATTGCATACTTGATACACGAATCTCGTATGGTTCCGTGCGAGCGACTTCTTCGAATCTCTTCCGATATCCGAGATGAGAGAGAATCGTTTAGAAGGAGTATTTCTCCCGCGATAACATATCCCACGTTATTGCGAATGATATCATTTTTACGAGGCTCCTCTGTAACCGGGCAGCTGCTTCTGCATTACACTGAGCTCGAATTTTGAATTTGAATTATTGTAATAATGGCTTTCAGCACGGTCTGTGTTTCGCGCGCATTAAGTATAAATATTCAGATGCTCTCGCATCGTGCGTACGATTTACCGGTGCGGGAACGTTAATGAAATCGCGCACGCCACGCATACCTCAATAAATTTGCATAGTAGTGACGCGCATATTTAGTCAGTCGGTGGTTTCAGTTTAAATCAAGAAGTTCGATCAATGATATCGAGTCTGCATCTCGGATCTCACCTCCTTTATTGAAAAACGTCCAATACATTCATCTTGTGTTTAGGTTTTTGTGAAGTATCTATATTCGTATACGTTTATTTCGTGCGCGTTTTTTGAGAGAGACAACGAACGATGTAATGATTGATTATGCGGTAATTGTAAAATATTTTATTTATAGGTATGTAAGCTATAATACATAAAACATCAAAAGTGATATACTTTACGGTATACTTTTGTACAATAATTGGACTCCTTTTAGTAATTAGTTGATTTTATTTTCATGTCGTTTATATTTAACTGAGATTAAACTTTTTATCTCTTGTTGATACGCAGTTATTAAAAAATCAGAATAAATATAACTTAATTGTATATATTAATTATGCAACACTATAATAACGTAAAACAATCATAGTTAAAAATAAACCTTTATTAATAAATATTTTACATCAATTACTTATACAAATAAATTTCTCGATATTAATTTTATCGATGAGCAATGAACGTGTACAAGTCTATGTTATAACTATGTTATAAATGATGAAATGTCTCGCTTTATCTTTAATTTAAAGAATATGATCAAATATACCTTGCCCATTTAAATGGCAAAGCTTATACAATCGGATTAGCTTGATTGGATTATACAATTGCACAGCGGAAGTAATCGAGCGAATTGGTATATGCGTTACGATCTCGACGAAATTCATCGACACTTTAAAGTCTCTCGAGAGACATTTGTAAGCCACCTACGACACTAACGATCACGTGAATATCCGCGACATCGACACACATTTGTATAATCCGTCGGGTTTTCCTTCGCGTATGAAAACGCCTTCTAACGAGACAAGGGCGTATTGCTTTCAGGTAAAAAAGGAAATATTGCGACTTAAATCAGTCACTTCCACTATTAAAGCGGATGGTCATCCGATCAAGACGAGTCGCGTAGGTCGTGCCAGGGGCGGATACGGAAATTTTCACAAGATGTCATATGTATATTAAAATTTTTAGCA
>NW_017259583.1:3669874-3677474 GCF_001594045.1 Atta colombica | reverse complement strand
ATATATACACTGAGAAAAAAATTGTTCATTTGACTGAATTAATTTAGTTGTCTTTATTTTTTTGTTGGTAATATATATTTAAGTCAAATATAATTTGTTTAATTTAAATACATGCATTCTTTATCAAAGGAAATAAAAATTAACTAATTTAATTTAGTCAAATGAATAAATTTTTTTTCTTAATATACAAATTCTATAAATGTAATCGTTAAAATAAAACTATTACATATATTAAATTACAAATACGTCAAACGAATGAAAACCTTTATATGTATAAAACTTAAATTTATGTACAGTTTATATACAATTAATTTTATATTTTGAAATCTATTAAAGAAATTTGTATTTGTATTAGAGATTTTTCTATTTTGGAATTAATCTTAAGATTGGATTGTTTCATCTTTCATTAAACTTCAACTCACCCTCTTACTCTCTTATGTTCTTATTCTTTCACTCTTTTGCTTATCCAATAGGTAAATTATAGTTATAGTTTATTCGAAGATGAAACAATTGGCCCTTAATGTGGCACCTTTAGTTCTTATCTATTATGGTAATTTCACAGTTGATATTCAATATCCTCTCTTTGAGTTTACTATAACTTTTCCGATAAGTCAATCCGCCCCTGGGCTATAGTCGCGAGTGAGCGAAGGATGGACGATAATGTCTTGGCGACATACTCTGGACGCGTTTCAGATCCTGTTCATGTTATCCGGGCTCGCGCGAATGGATGTGCCTTTCGGTCTGACAGAAGACGCCTTCGAGCCATACTAGTCGCAAACTCGATCAACTCGTGTGCTAAGAATTATGGCTTATAATATAACTGTCAGTTATTAGATTAGATTCCGGGCTTAATAATCAGTCATTCTTAAACTTTCATTAAAATGAAAAAGGATTAATATTTGTAATTATAATTTGTGACTGATAAAATTTGCAATTAATAATTTATGTAATTGTCGATTGATTTTCTCCGTTTTTGATGATGTATTCATAATACAGAATACAGCGCAAAATGTGCGATAATAGCATTAACTGAAATTGATTAAAAATTTATAAGCAATATTTTATAATAAAAGCGGCATAATCATTATACATTTATATGCGTTAAATATTATGGGTTTTATTGATTTACACAAAGCTTATCGCTCGATGCTTCGGCACTTGTTTTGGTATGGCGCGCTGTGTTGTACAGTTACTTAAGCTATTCGTATGCCGAGACTAGAGCAATAGTAGCAAGCTGCTCCACACGTCGCATTATTCTTAGTGATGCGATACCAACGAGTAATACAAGATGCCAAACGCGATCATGCCTTACGAATACTTATCGAATATCGATCCGCATGATTAACTCTTGCGATTAATAGTCATAAGCATGTCAAGACAATTTTTTTGTTGAAAGATATCTTGTTTTTATTTTTTTAGTTTAGTCATTCGAAATAAGAATAAATAAAAAATAACAGAGGAATGTTACGAATAAATCTTGCATTACATTTTACAATTTTTTCAAGTATGTGACGCAAATTGGTTAAAAATTGATTGAATTAAGTTAACGTAAGAAAGCTGTTATGTATAATATTAACAATTAACAATATGTAATTCTTATGTAGATATTTATTTGATTAATTTTTAAAGTATTAATTATTTTAGAGTTGACATATATTTAATTTTATTGTATATTTTTATTTGCAGATCAACGTACATACTTTAATGCTGCTGCGCATCGTATCGGTGAGTGTCAAATTATTTTTTTATCTGAGATAATGGATCAATAAAAAAATATTACAGATGAATATAACATCTCATAGATCCTTTTCCTTCAAATAAATAGTAAGGAAAGCATAAATATGTATTTCATTCTGAAACATATTACATATTGCATAACTGTTTAGAATTTCCTTATTTTTTCACGATTAGTTTATATAAATTATTGTACATAATAATACTTAAAAATTTTATTAGTTTCGATAAGAATGAGATTTTTAGTTTAATATTGTTTATCAATTTACATGTATTGCAAATAGAAATAAAAACATATGAAATATATTTTACTGTTATACAGCATGTATTAATTCATTTCGTTAATTAATTACTTAAAACCATTTTTTTATATAAGAAAATACGATTAAAAATATATGATTATAAATTTGTCTTTATTAAGTGATTTGATACTTCAGTATCCTGCCAGTAGTAGCCAACTTCTTGCATTACAATTTGGTATCATCTCACGTGAAAAAAACCTATTATTATGACATCACAACGAACTGGCTTATTAGTAACTTAGCGACGGAATAATACGCATTTTTATTACTTCTGATCGGGGAGTGGGCATCCTTTCGTTCAACCATAAAATACCGATGAACAGGATTGTTTTACGACCTTACTATAAAAAAGAAACTATCATTTGTTAAATTAGCCTTAACGAGCAATAAATCTAAATCACATATTTTTAACACAATCGTTGTTTATTGATTGATCTCTAATGAGTTCGATCATTTAAAATCCTTTAAGATCTAGCTTTGATCATTAGGGCCTTTGTTTCTATTCCTTATTGTTAAAATCCTTTAGTTAGTTAAGAAACGTATAAGTACTGATTTTTTTTATAATTTTCATGGGATATAAGCTCAAGAGTATTAATTAATCCATTTTAATCTCTTAAAGATAGAATTTTCTCTAAAGAAAGATTGATTGGAGAATGACTTTTCGTCTAAATTAAAGCTTTTACTAGCAGAAGCTCGTACACACCGACACTTTCATCAGTTAAAATTTGTGACTAGTGCGAGTCCAGTGGCCCCTGTTAATACGCAAGACATTCTCAGACGGCGTCGCCACGAATTAATATAGCCTCGACGGCACGGTGCATCGGAGATTATAATTGCTCTCAGAATAATAAGAATATCCTCTAGGAATTATATGCAGAACGACTGCAGTCTGCGCTAAAGATATTTCTAATAAATTTAATCTACCCTCGTACGTGCGATGCGCCACATTGTGCTTTGTATCAAAAAAGTTAATTACTCTCATCGTCCTTTCAAGTTCTATACACACGACAGTAATGAAAATATGAAATAAACATTAAAAATTTAAATTTGAGACATTCCACAATCTGTTATATTATCACAAACATTATAAAAAGAAATTTTTATAAAAAAAAAATATCTTTGTAATATGATTTACTAACTTTTAGTAATTAATAAAATTTTATTTAAAGGTAAAATTTTTTTATCTATTACTGTTTATTTTTTACGTATTTTATTATAATTTATTTTAAAAAAATTCTTGAATTGATTTTAATACATAAACAAATATTTCCTTCAATTATATATATATCTATTTTAACGTTATAGAAGTAACGTCGTTAGAAGTGATGGTTTTACGAGTTAACTCTTAAAAATGTATATAAGAGACGTCACGCAGAGACGGGATCCTTTTTCGAGCTTTATTCTTGGAGCAATCTGAATTTCCATCGTTAGTTTCCATTTTCATTATCTGTAGACATGTTAATAACCGCAATATACGTGTACATTATATAATGAATATAATTTTATGAGACATCTGGTACCGACTATACTTAAGAAAGAGACTTTTTTTATAATAAAATTAGTCAAGCAAATACTACTGCTCTAAAAAGTCTCTCTTCGACTTTGAAGACTATTATTGATATTCGGAATTACCGATATTTATTTCTTATGATTTTTATATAGGTTTGATTGTATTGAGTTGTCCGGAAAGTTCGTGCCAACTAACCTATATAATTTAATAAATGTATACTAAAATTTAAATCTTCTGCGTTTCAATTTTCCTTCAACATCGGCACGAATTTCCGGACAACTCAATATATTAATGTATTTCTTCATTCTTATCTGAAGCATCTTTATTCGTGTGAATCTGTGAATACTATGTATGTTCAGACTAATTGCTGGTTCTTAACTGGTTATCTCACGAAATATTTCGATTGCTATTGGTTGCTTGTTTGATTTGATCTGGGCAATACTCCAATTATGTAATCTCCGATTTTTTTCATTACGATGAAACGAAGCCATCAGGCCTTGTAACGTTGGACATTGAGTGATGCTACCGAGACGAGTGATTGTATTCGCAAACATTTTGCTAAATTGAGAATCGGACTAAATTTAGATCATAAATCAGGTTCGCGAAATCAACTTAAACGGATGCTCTTTTGATTCTTTAATGTGTTGTTTATATAGTGGGACATGATGATTAATGTACGATATAGGTATTTAACGTGAATTTATTAAATATTTTATTTAGCAACAATAGAGGTCTGTTTCTTAAAATTGATATCTATATAAATTAATAAATACTATAACTAATGTTAAATGGATGAATTTCATTCATTCTTTTTACAAAGAAACATTTTCAAAGATTTTATTTTTACAAAACGATATAAATGAATCAATAATATAAAGATATAATTCCTGGTACGTTTGTACGCATAATCTCTTAAGCTTATTTTAGACAATAATTCACGACCAAATTTGGAACAAAATTCTTTATAATTTTATTATTTTGCGTGTCGTGTAACATAGAAAATATTTGAAGAAGTAAAATTTATATATATATATATATGAAATATAAAATATATCTATGTTAGGATACACGTTTAGGATATGTAACACATAAAATTGTAAGTGGAATTTTATCTTGAATTGGTTATGAATTAAATAGATTGAATTGGTAAATGGGCTGTTGTGAAGTTAACTTTCCCCTCCCCCTCAATTTTATTTATTTGTTAATAACTGTTTAGCTATAGGTGTGCAAACGAAAATCTATCAATTAAAACCTTTTCAATCTAATTTGTTTGAGGAGTTAGTACGAAGAACTTTTTTACTGAAAGTGTGCAAATGAAATGAGTATACATTGCAAACGATGCAATTGAATGAGCTATATAAATTAAATTTTCTTTAATGTTGGGGGGCTAACTTCACAACAGTCTAAAGTGGGCTTTAGAGACAAATAAAATTTAAATTAAATTTTGAATTTGTTTCGATATCTGTAGATGTATCACGTGCATTCTTTCTCTTAATGTGTTTGCTTTGTCCGCTTTACCATGGCCAGTATTTCTGGATTGAGCTCTCAACAGGGTTAAGGTAGCTTAAGCGTTGATTGAGCGAGCAGCTTGGAAGCTGGCTTAGTTCTTTGAATCGGAATCTCAGTTGCGAAGTTAGGACTTATTACTGCCGCTTTCACCACATCTGTCATCGCGTAAATAATAAATTCGAAATGCATTTCTTGCATTTTTTCTTTTCTAAATATAATAATTTATTATTATTATTATTATTATATTATATATTTGTTATCGTCATGAGAAATGTTCTATAGAACTGATTTTTCTAATCGCGCATATATAATAAAGTTTTTTCGAAACTAAATTTTTTTGTGTTATATTATACTATTATTAAATAAACAACTATTAAAGAATAAAACTAACAATTAAAGGCTAAAAAAACAACAATTAAAAGAATCGTTTCGAGTGATTTTGCGCGTTATCTTCGCGATGCGGAATCACGTTAGCATAATGAAGTTAATGACGACAACATCGGTGGTCCACCGATAGCGGGCAGATCCGATTATATCGATCTCGATCGTCGTCGCATATTCGTGTTGCTGAGAAGGCAAGCTGAGGAAGGTGGAGAAACGAGACATAACGGGGCGAAGCGGACCATTAACTATTAAGCGCGCAGATATGCATATGAGACGATGGTGCGTGGGCTTGCTCCAATCGGCGGCCACGTCGCTATATATTGCCGAGATAATATCCCAATCTGATTGGATGGTTATAAACGGAGTATTGCCGCCGCGTGCAGGTTTTAACGCTGTGACGCTGCGCGTAGTCGATAGCTTTTCGACGTGCCGATACAATATACGACATAAGCACTTTCGTAAGAACAAGCTGAAACGATTGCGCCATCACATTCGATTTTGAATAAGAAAACGATGGATCTTGACAAGAGTTTCGTAAAAATTTAAATCAAAAATATCTGAGAAAATGTCTATATTTTGAAATTTATTTAAAACAATTTTATATATTGAATTTATATTCATCTCCTAAAATTTCTCTCCGTCCAAATCTTGTTAAGTCATTAGAAATAACGTAATACATTTTCATTACAGAAAACTGAATCTATATTTTAATTTAATTTATTTTATGATATTTTCCTTGTGAATATATATTTTCCAAAGATAAATCTTATATTAAATCCGAACTACTACATAAAATATTAATTTGTCGCTATTTGCAATGAGGAGAAGCTGAGTCTCTAGACTCTAAAGCGGTTGACATCATTTCCGGAGGGAAATTCGGTAACATCGCTTACGTTAGGCAAACCGGAAAGCACCTTCGCGACCACCTGCGCATCATACGGAAATGTATTTGTATTCAATTTTTCATGATGATTATATTCGTTCGACGACATTTACGCTGAATAAATATGCTAAGAGCTCGATTCTACGAACGTATAAAACGTATAGAAATGAAGATGTTCTCTTTCAACGTCCTCGAGGGTTCAAGCCGCATCTGCCGCGTACCTGCGTTATCGATTTTCGACCCGCGAGTGCATTTACCTCGCGAAATAGGCCGAGGTACAAAAGATGAATCGAAAGTGAAAAGGAAGAGATCGGTTTGTTCCTTGAAACGGGAGCATGAACGCAGGTTGCTCGGTTCGCGCATAATAATGAATCTCTCTTCCCGGAACGGAAAACGGGCTTCCAGATCCGCCCGGAGCTCGACGCAATAATGGAAAGCGTGCCTATTACTATTTTATTATCGCTCACATATGCCAGAATGCCTACTTATCGTTGCACTATATCGGGGGCATCTGAGATGCGAGTTATTGCGATTAGTAATGGGTACGTTTCTCTACAGTTCAAGATACCTTATTGCAACTCGTACAATCGAACGAAATACAAAACCGGAGATAAACTTCTCCCGGTAAACTGATGCGCGCTAAAAACCGCGACACGTAAACTGTTTTATGATCCGTTATTCGAAATTATTTTCGAATAATACCTAGACATTTCCTTATCGCTTCAGCGTTTCCGCTTATCCACGGGTTATCGAAGGTCCAACAATAATTACCGATGACTATCTGTATCTCGGAAGCGAGACTGTGAGAGATCGAGAGATCTAGTTTAAACGCGGGATCTCGGGTGCACACTGTAGCGTGGATCGATACTTTCGATGCTAGTCGATGCTAGTTTCAGACAATTAATCAGAGCGCTCGTCGTAGATAATCCGCGACGCGTAACTAGCGAAATATATCCGGAATATGCCCGTAGCGTAGTAGGACGAAGCGCAAGAGTGATGGCTAGTATTAGTGACAATCATCGATAACCGTTCGCCGATCAACCGGTAACTTAAACTAGTCTTGTAACAGATATTCTTTCTACGAACTAGTATCTCTGATATTATTTTAGCGATTACCATATTCACGAGACAATGTTGTAATAAGTGTATGCCGATCACCGCCGGTGAAAATTAAATCAGATTCCTAGACGTTTTCTGCTATCTTATCCAGTTACATATTTCATATTTCGAACATGCCTCTATCTCGCCTACTCGTTCCCATCCCGCATGTACCTCTTT
>NW_017259583.1:3646868-3669774 GCF_001594045.1 Atta colombica | reverse complement strand
ATATATATCTCGGCGACCAAGGAACGCGGTTATTTCGATTATATCCGCATGGATATTTGGAACAGTGGCATTCCTATTAATTGAACCCAAAGTCATACGATGTAGGCGAGCACAAGAATGCGTGGACATGTTTCCACAAACGAAGAAATGAATTTGAAGAGGAATATTTTTGGAAGTTAACGCCTGAGTTAACTGACGATACGAAACAATAAGAAAGAGATTTATGCTAATTTAGTTGAAGAAAAATTCAGGAAGAAGGAAGCGGTATAGCGTTAATATACTCTCTAAATCTGAATCAGTGGATAGTTACTAATTATCAAGTGGCACTTTGCACTGATAATCAATGAAGTTCAACTAAAAAAAGGAAGAATGTTTGAGCATATATATATATATATACATAATTAAAATACTGATATCTGCACGTTAATATCAATCTTCCAATACCATATTCATTGAATTTAAGCACTAGAACAAAATTAGTTAGATCACCATAAAGATTAGTTAGATTAGGGATTTCATATTTCATATTTCATTCACTGATTACCAATGATACTGATATCAGTGATTATCCACTGATTCAGATTTAGAGAGTAAAAGCGATAAAAATTGACAATTTATAATGCTAAAATTATTATGAATACTGAGCAATTAGAAATTGCAAAATAAATAAAAAAAAATTTGATTCAATTAGCTCTCCGAACGTTATTCTTAATTTTCTCAGATGATATCCTGTATAGCTTAACGTTATTAATATCCATTTCTACCAATGTAGATCAACTTTAATAATCTTAATTTAATTTACTTTTTTCTTGTTCTTAGAATCAGAAAAAGATAAAGAGTAAGTTAAACCGAGATTAAAGTTAATCTACATACATCGATAGAAATGGACATAAAAATCTTTTATGCTAGTACAAATTACACAGATGTCGTGTGTAAGAATTGCAAAACGTATCAGCTCTTATCTTTCTTCGCTATAGGGTTAACGTACTAAATCGGTACGTTATTCAGAAGTCACGGTATATTAAGCATGCGACACGTGGATCCTTGAGTCATCCCGAAGGAAGACACCCGTCCTGGAGTGACGGCAGGAGATAGTCTAACCGAAATTCCGGGACAGGCTCCTGGACAGGCTTAGTAGGGAGCATAATAAGAAGCGTTATGAAAGGAAGGCACGGGACAAGATCCTCTTGCACGTTGAATTCGAATCTGAGCCGTTGGCGAACACCTTGAGCACACACGCGACGTGATTCAATGCGACTCAGCTGTTTGCCCCTCCGTTGAACTCCAGCTTTTTTTTTTACTACCCATCCTGCCTCGGGCGACTAAACTTTCAATTTTGGCACGCGTCTTTTGACAGCAAAAAAACGTTGGAGCCGTTAGATTTATCTCCGTTAACGTTAGAGACGTTGTGTTTCCCGTATTAAGACTATAATTTGATTAGAGTACCGACCGTTAGCAAAAAAACGTGGAATCTTGCTTTTTTATTTGCGTAGGAAAATAAATATGAAAAATTGTAACTTCTGAAATTAATGTTTTATTTTTTAAACTGATATGGCGTAATATTCCATAATTACTTTAATTTTAAGATGAATAATAATTAAAGTATTAAAATAAAAACTATTGTTTTATATTAGATTAAGATGAATAAAATAGAGAAAGAAACAGAATTTTACCTTTTTCAGCGGCAGTCAATGAGACCGCTGCAGTTTAGGAATAACTCTATGGATTCCTTTAGAATTCACAAAAATTTACGAAAATTGAATATAACAAAAATTAGTTTATAAATTAAATAATTATATTAAATTAGTTTAGCTATAAATGATTGCAGTTATCTATCATTGGCACGATTGCAAATGTAGAGCAAACGCTAATAAATAAAATAATAATTTTATTTTTTTATGGATCAGAATATTTCGCAATGTAATGCAGTACAATTTATCAACTCTACTTCAATGAGTACTGTGCAGTATGCAAGTTTCAATTCGTTTCGAATGCATCATCCTCCCCACTTTTTTCGCGGCAGGTACATTATAGAATGTACGTTACGCAAGAGACCCAGTAACGTATCTGAGACTTCTACCTGAAACCTTTCAGAAGGAGGGAAAGGAAAAAAGGAAGATAGGTAGCATGGGGATGGCACGCGCCAACTTAACCAGCAAGGGAGTGGTGGCCCCGATCAGCTGCAGCTGCGCCCTCGGTTCTCTGCTCTTGGCAGCCAAGCAGCTCTTTACTGCTTGGCTCCTAGCCGATCTTGACCCGATCGTATCGAACGCCGCGCGGCCGACCCGCTGTCATCCGAAAACGAATAACAGCGCCCGCGTTTAATCTCCCTGGAGGCCCTTGCTATTCTCGAAAGGGCGACAAGTTGACTTTACATTTGTGATTTATATCTCGCCATATCGCGCCTTGTCTCTAAATGAACAGTTAGTCCGTTGATTTAACTAGAGATACATGAAGAAATATTTCTCTTAAATAATATAATAAGGTACAATTATTACTCTTTTCACTCGACTTGTTAATGATATCGTTATCAGAAATATTTTATAGATTGGAATAATAATTTTATTATTTTAAAATTATATATAATTCTAAAGGAAAAATGAGATATACGTTAAATAAATAAGTCAATTTCATTTGATGTTTTTACACATGATTCTGCATTTTGATTGTATTATTGCTAACCGTATTGAAACATTATAAGATATGTAAAATTGCTCTTGGTAAATGTAAATTTTAGTGAAATGATATACTCCTCTCAGTCATTATATATTTTGCGTCTATAACGTCAACATTAAAGTTTTCACTACTGCCACGTGCATCTGGCAGAAGCTTGTCGTTAACACCTATCTCCATCTTGTGTAGAATGTACACGTATAGGAAAAGCGCCTAAGGCCACCCTCGCGCCGTGTTTAGACACGGTCGCTATTCGTTTGATAAACGACCGGTGGGCGGCTGGTCAAGCGGTCAGTATACAGTGTGTTGTCGGTATTGTCGTTGCATTGTGCTAACTGTACGGAAACACGACGTGTACACGATTAGCCACCCTCGTAAACCCTGGTTAAGAAGGGTGTCGCTTTGGCCACCTTCAAGGCGGCGTGTCCACATGCACGTATATCACAAGGGGGACGATGACGACTACCAGCTGGCGCTATAAGGAGGCGTCCTTCTCGCGGGATTTTCGTCCCCATTGTCCTCGTAAATGTGCCTCGCGTGAACGTCCGATCGTCACATGCTGCGTTTTAGACGGATGTAAACGCTTAACTTCGATTTTTTATCAATGCCGCGTCACCCTCCGTCGTTTTTTTCTCTCTCGCCTTTAAGACAGTAATCATAACCCTCGGCAGCTATAAAAGAAATATAACATATGCCGTTACTTATGTTCAGTTAATCAGTAGCGTGAATTTTCGAATTTTAAAATAAAAAAAATGATGACATTTTATTGTGAGACTATTATAATTTATAAAATAAGGTATATAAAAGAATAAAATTATTTTGTAACGATGAACATTTTGTTCAATATATAAAATCATTAAAACATATTTATTTGAAAATTAAAGAATCAAAATGATAATCAGTGCATGATTGTTATTATTTTAGAATAATAAATTATATTGTTGTATTCGTCTAAAAATTGCAATTATATTATTTAAGTTTTTATTGTATATTATTAATTTAATTCTAGCATAGCATTTTGATTGATAACTAAGTTTCAAGAAAATTCTATAGGATGGAAATATAGGCTTCCGTATTTCAGAAGCCTTATTTCAGATTGTACGCGAAATGATCCTGGTCTCGTTTCCTTCGTAGTTATGTCTCTGAATATATGTTCACCTTTTCAATTATACCGGACGCTATCATCGATGCTACAGCCGTAATTATTGTCGGTATACATTTATCGGTTGCACAATTAAATTATCATAGTCCTTTCAGGAAAGAGGACTTTCGCGTTGATCCAGGAAGGAATAAGCCTCGGGCTAATATCCGAGAAATCGGGCTCAATCTGCCGTACATGTGAGATAATTTATAGAAATATCCAGCGTTGCACGACTGGTTAATGCCGCGACAGGAATGTATTTGGTATTTCTACATGTTGCGCTCGGCATAATGCATCTCATTTTCTCCGTCTGATGCTTTTGAAGTAACCGACCATGTAAAGATGTTTCGCCAAGATTTTCTATAATATAGAGCATTCTCGGAGTAAAATGTATCTACAACATTACTTTAGAATCTTAAGGACATACGATATATATTCTGAATAAAATAGAATCAAAGTATAGGAAAGATATGTGAAAAATATATATTTTTGAACAAAATATATATTTATGAAAAATAAAAAATACATTATAGTGTAATAATACATATATTGTATTGAAATTTTTTGACAAGAAATAATAGGACAGGGAAATAATACATTGCTTATTATATTCAGAATACTAAACTCAAGTTCTTATATTTAAGACTATTTTAAATATAATCTTCAGATGTCATAAATCAATCACAGAATATTAGCATCTTAAAACATTACTTAAGATTATCTTGAAATAAGAACCGATTGTGAAGCCGACTTAAGTTTAATTAATTATGTATTTTACAGCTGTGAAATATCATTGAACGATTATTCCTTACTCAATTTAATTAGCGTGAATGATCTATTAACTTCTTTCATGAATCAACAAAATGAGTCTGGATTTCGTAATTTAGAATTAAAATCATATTGAAAGATTCTCAAATACACACATCTGTATCTGTACGGTGTAATGCATGCGACATTACACCGGCATTTCTTATACGATAAGTACAATACGTGCATACAGGTGTAATGAATGGAAAATATGGCCCTCCAGACGCGCTTGATTCACATTTTGTTCGCGTATCGAGAACATATAGATCCTTCGAGATCGCACGATATTCATTAATTAAAATAGCGAGCTGTTAATCTTGTATTAACGCCGAATTTACTGTCGCACGGAATTTATTGAAACGTATGCATATGACTGTCACTCAATGTAATTATCCGTACCGTTCCCAGCCGACGGCGATCGCGAGCGATTCTCATTAATGTCCAATGCTTCGTAGCTTTCATAGAGGCTAAGCGAGCGTGTTTTTCACTGGTTTGCGTACATAAAAGAATTATATATCGTCGACACAATCGCTTGATTCCGTTAAGTCTTTTTTATGACGAATTTTATTTTCTATCACTGACGTATAAAATCGATAACACAACGGAGGGACTTCGCAAATATTAATGATATCATATACGTTATTTCGGCTTTGACAGAATAACTTTATCAGAGTAAAAAATAAATTACAATATTTTGCAATTAATTATAATTTTTGATAAACTACTTTCTGCAATTCTGGCTTATACAACATTAATTGTAGTTATTGTTAAAGTAAAATCCTCTAATATTAAAATTATGAGATTTAGAGATATATTGATTGAATTATAATAATATAGTTTTATTAAATCACGATTAATATATCTTTTATTTAATTACAAATTAATGTATCAATAGAAACGCATTTATTAATAACTGACATTAATACATTGTTTAATTATCTTAATGTAATTATCTTTGATTGAGGGTTGGATTGATGTTTCTTCGGTCAAAAGATAGAATTAATAATAGATACATCTCTTTAGTGAAATTTCGCGTTATATCATTGAATCGCATTCGTTTTCATCGAATTTATTTAATCGTCCAGAAATAACTTTCCTACTAAATACAATTTTCATTAAGAGTGTTCGCGGTTTGGTCGCGTGACACCGTCTTAATTCGCAATGGAACGGCTAAATGAGAAGCTGGTTTCATATAACGCGCTGATTTACAGATATTAATTAAATATCCAGTTTGCATGATTCCGATTCGACGCGGCATAAATGTGTAGTAAATGTTTTTTGCGTGATGACATATGTCGCTTTTATCTCGATATTCTCGTCATATCATGTTTTTTACGCTAATATATAAAACATAATTCATAATTTTAGAGCGTACATTCACGAGCGAAAATATGTCTCACTTTTAATTAACTTTACTTACTTTTATTTCTATATTATTTTAAATTTAAATATAAGTATAAAAACGGTTAAAAACATTTTATTTTTTAATAAAAATTTTTAAATAAAAATAATCATTTATTTTTTTAAATATAAATAAGTATAAAAGCATTTACTTAAAATAGGATTTAAATAGGATATTTTAGAACTAGGTACATTTTTTTTCTGACTGGAAGTCCAATCACTTTGTCTCTTTATTTTTCAATATAATATTTCATATTACTGCGTCTTGATGTTTTTCTGGTTATTTTGAAATATCAGTCATTGAAAAAAATCTAGTTATGTATATTTCATACGTTCGCTATTTCAAATTAATTTAATCTTACTTCGTCGCGTTAAATGGTGACTGTGATAAATGTTTGCTTGCTATATTTCGTTGTTTAATAAATTTTCGATTTTCTCGCGCATCGTGCTCGTCTCGAAACAGCAGGTGGCCTTTGGATCCAATTTTAAAGGCGTTCGCGCGATGAATCTCTCAGATTTATACGACCTTTTTAATTGCGTGTGCGCAGGATCAGTAGGCGGCACGAATCACTACGAAGAGAACTTTATTTGAATTGTACTCACAAGAATTTGAATCTTCGACAGAAATCACCTAATAAAGAATATACATTTTCATACATTTGTGTTTTTATATGTGATATCGAGGAAAAATGTCACGTAATAAACAAATCTAATTATCTTTTACAATTCACCGGCCATCTTTTGTGTAATTTCGGGACATAACAATATCATTTCGAAGATAAGGTTGAAATCATTTGCTCGGTAAAAAAAAAACGTCGTGGTATATGAACCGTGTAACTACGTATTTCACCGTTTTTTCTTCCCTCTTCTCCCTCTCTCTTTTTCTCTCTCCTTTCTCGCGTTGGCTTCGAAATGTGTTCAGGCCACAATTTGCCGGCAGGTGCTCTAAATTGAAAACCCTTTGTCTACTCCGCCCCTGAAGTGCGTCGCCTACGCGCCTTCTCGGTACGAAAATCGCCGGTTATCGTGCGGCTTTCCA
The DNA here is from genome assembly GCF_001594045.1 of Atta colombica. Classification (NCBI taxonomy): domain Eukaryota; kingdom Metazoa; phylum Arthropoda; class Insecta; order Hymenoptera; family Formicidae; genus Atta; species Atta colombica. Next base: position 3,662,713 of record NW_017259583.1, on the reverse strand, counting down.
TCGTGCGCCCGTTAAATTCTCACCACTCGGTCGATCGGTCGATGCTATCGCGCCGAATAAAGTAACGGACGGGCCGGTAATTGAGCAACCGCACGCCGCCAGTCGTGGTTGTAATCTACGACCGGATTGTTCGATTCATACGCGTAAGCAACACGCGAAAAGCCTCCTTTATATCCCAGCGTCGCGAATAATTAATCTCCGCGGGGAATTATTACCATTTACGTACGACATAAATCTCGCGGTCCGCAGACCGCGTAGAAATCAGACGGATATACGGGATCTACGAGCATTCACCGAAAAGTATACCAAGTTGATCGGCAAATTACGTGATTGGATTGGAAATCGGTAGAGAGATCGATTGATGTCGCTTTCCATTCGCATATTGCACGAGGCGATAAAATAATGAACGGATAGCTTATTGCTTTGACGTTTAATAATCTCGGAAAGTTCGAGAATAGTATTGAATTATTTAATATTCTAACAGAAAAAATTAAAAAGTTATTATTTAATCCCTTTCTGCGTATTATAATATACATCAAGTTTGAAGATATTTTCGATTGAAATTATTTAATTCTATCGACATCATCTAAGATCTGATGTAAATAATAATATATATGTTGGAAAAATAGTCAAAATTAAAAAGAAATTAATTGATTTAGTATGAATTATTAATTAAAGTGCGCATGAATTGAATTAAAAAAAATTTTTCAATATGTTTTCAATAAAATCAAAAAGGTTTAAAGTCCAGAAAAAGTTATTCTTCTGAAATGTTTTTTTTAAGTTAATACTTTATGTTTCTTGTTCTATAAATTTATTTTATTTTATACTTATTAAATACGTAACTTATATTGGTAATATATAAAGATTCAGTTTCTTTAGTTTGAATTATTTTGTATAAAAAAATATAATTAAATTATCGGATTATCTAATAAAGAATTTTGTTATATTCACATTGTTTGTTTTGCGCAACAATTACCGCGCCTGACTCCTATTGCCCTATTTTACTCAATTTCTTTGTGAAAAATATAATTGCTTTATATACACATATTGATGATTAAATTTTCCAAGAGAATTAAACTGACATGAAACTTTTTTCATAAAAAACATTATATATTTTCTTCTCACAACAGAATTTAATTTGTATCTTTATCTTTAATTTTCAATATTAAGAATCTTTATTATACCGCATATGTGAGAAACACAATCAATACTAGAAATTTAAAATGCCTATTACGATCGAAAATTACTGGATCTTCATTGCTTTAAATAATTCAATCTTGATTCAATTATTCAATCATTAATATACACTATATATGTATTTGCATATATATTGTAGTCTTTTCGCATGCCGAATTGTTTTTCCGGACTATAAACGCAATTAAAATTATTCTAGTAATCGTGAATTAAATTGATAAGCAATTTTAATAATTAAATGTTACTATCAAGCATAATATTATAAATGTTGTTAAAACTGTTAATAAATTTATTGCGAAAAATATTACCTCGATCGGGACTTGAACCCGGATCTCTTGTGTATTTAATTTTCATTTGACAATTTATTGGTATATAACAATATACATATTTATGCTTAATCCATAAGACACAATCTGTATGATGTTAGAGAAATGTAATTTTAAGTGAAAATATTTCTCTTAGTGTTAAAAATCATACACTCGAGCGCGACGATCGCATAAAGACTCATAGCTCCTGCGTCTTGTCTGGTTAGCATTTTCAAACGATGTTCTCGGCAATCTCCGGGATACCAGTCTCTATAAACGATGGGGACATCGTTCTTGATATTCAGGTACACTAGGTAAAGCGTAAGTCTCGCTTCGGGTGGTGCCTCGTTAAAAGAAAGCAGCGCTACGACCCTCATATCTCCCTGCTGTAACATGAAACTACCAATACAAGAAACGGGCATTTCCGGAAATGTACGAGAGAAAGAGGCTATCTCTCGCGTTATCGCACTAGTAAAAGGTACGCCACGGATTTCTCGAGATACGAGCCTCGCTCCGGGTGCCAATAGCGCTCGTTTAACAACGAGTCGTCGCTATAGTTATTATTCTCAGTTTGTAACAGGAAATCTGTCATTAATTTCAGAAGTTACGGGTATAACCGCACTGAATTCCGAGTTACGAGACAGCGCGACAGTGTCGCGCCTTCCGAACAGGTCGTCTTGCATTAGTTGCGACAAAAAATATTTTATGTGGATGGCAGACTGTCCATATATATGTTGTGACAATAACTTAATATTTTCTCACAAGACATAACTTTGCTTTACTATAGATTGCTTTGCTTTGTGTTACATTGGAGTAAATTATTTATCCTGTAGCGCAAGTTTTATGAATATAGAAAGATAGCAAAACTCTTTGAGATATCTACAATCTCTATTTTTTATATTATATCGTTTTAATATATTTTAATATAACGTAATATTATGTCAGATTGATTCATGAATTCATAGAAATTTATTTCTTTTCATACATGATATATACATGTATTAAAATTTTTTATAAATAACATTTTCTTTACTTATAATACATTTAAAATATATAATCGTACATTTTAGAGCACGAATGTTAATTATATGTTCATTTTTAATTATTTAATTGAAACGCACGACTTAATTATCTATTTAAAACTTTTTTATAATGTAATCGTTCACAGGTTACTTAATAATTTTATCATAGCTCAGTGTTCATATCTCTCTTAGAACGCAGATTAGTTTACTGTCAGTTTTAACGTACATATCGCTAGTCATATTTCGTCAGTTGCAGGAGCGAGAGCTGTCAGGCGACGAGAACAACTTTACTGGATAGCGGTATAAATTTGCGAAAAGCTATTTAATATTAGCCGTCATTTAGCGACAGTGCACCAGGTAGTGCCGCGTGAAGTACGAGTCTCGCACTAGGTGGTAAGTGTTGGTGATGGTGGCTTAAGAGGAGGAATGTCGCTGCCGAGTGCGGTGCTTATGTCTTCCTCTGGTAATCAGCTGGTACCTCCTGCCGGTCGTGGCCTCGTCAAGTTATGACGCGATGCACCTGCCATATGAAAACCATCGTCGTTCGCCTTGGCGTCAGCTTGATGGTGCCGCTTCTTGCGATGCAATGACGCCATCTTACGATCGGTCATCGGCAATTTATTTATTAATGAGCTCGGGGCTTTGCGACGTGGGCAGTACATGACATTGAAGAGTCCACTTTCTCTTTCTCTCTCTTTCGCTATCCTCCTTTTTAACTCTCCTTCATTGTCTTTTCCTCGTCGCCCAAACTAATTAAACATCCTGCGGCTGAGAGAGCAAATCAGACGAGTCATGGATGCGAGTCATGTGCAGTCATGGCGCCGTGTTTGTTCTTGCGACAATACGATGCTACGCGATAATGGCAGTGATTTTTTGTGGTCCGATCGTCGCTTTGTCATGCCTGAGCTGCTGCGATCCAACAAACTGTTATTCACGTTATTCACGCAACACAAGCAAATATATTTCTTTTGATTTCGCTCTCGTTAATGATTTTCCAATTTTCAATAGGTAGGATAGATCGATAGGGGAAATCACTTGATCATTCAATTATCTACGTTATTAACATTCTCCTCGGGCGTTTAAGAAAATGAACTTACAATTACGATTTGATTCTTCCTCTCGCGCTTTGTTTTTCTTGTAAGAAAGAAAAATCGTCAATGATCTCTAAACTATTGGTAGCCGCATGCCGAGCGGCGTTTTTCCTCTCGCGCTACTTTCTGGAAAGGATCGGGTGAGATCGATTATCCAATTATCCGCAAGCCTCTGCTTATGTTCTTGGTGTACGTACATCTACACGGACGCTTTTTCGCCGAAGGCTGCGCATTCACGGCGCCGGCGTTGCGCCGCGTGCGCTGCCATGCGCCGCGCCGCGCCGCGCCGCGCCGTTGCGTTGCATGCGTGTAAGTCACCGTGTAATTTATCACCACGCCCAGCGAGATCTTAATACGAATCACTTATCGGTTGCCGTGGATACTCTGCGGATATATACGCGCGCGATATCGAATATATACTCTATATATACACACACGTCCGAGGACTAATAACCAGGAGAGGCAATTAAACCGAAGCCAATGGACGCCGAAGGAACTTCGCGATTGAGTTTGTTCCCTTTTTCATTCACGGTTAATACTCTGTCCCGTATCTCCCATCAACGCGCTTGTATCCCAGCGCCCACGTTAGTTCCTGTAAAATGTTGCCGTCGTTCATCCTCCGTCTAACGCGACGCGGGAAATCGTAGCTCCAGTTAAAGATATAAGGCGTACAGTAATTTAGAAAACCATCGATAGAGAAACCATCGTGGTTAATGCGATGCTACCGCGCGCTCTAACGAGACATCCGCGTCGTTATCACTGGATAATACTACACTTTCTGGATCATAGACTTACGTACAGAAAAAAAAAGATCACGATAATTTTCCTTTTTTCTTTCTTTTCATGAGTGGTGTAAATTGCTGACTGATCATTTTAATCGAACGTCCATTGGACATCGTCCGTGGTACCATAAATCCGTTATGTCGCTTTTTTCACTAACTTTCGACTTTAACTTGGATTAATTATGTTGGGCTGCGTTATTTTTTTTTTATCATCGCGCATAGAAATTTGCTGTTTAATTATCTGATCAATCTAAGAACAAGTTTTAGATGGGCTCGAAACATGTGGCAAGTTATTTTAAATTACAACGTATCATAATGATCGCGCTCTTGTGATCGAAACTAATCTAAAGTCATAAGAAAGTCAATACTACAAGCCAAATAATAAATCAATAATGTTTTCAATTAATTATTTGCGCCATTGAAAGCATTTTATTTTCCTCTTGCAATTATAATTTCTAGAGATATTATTTTCTAATAAGGATTTTTTTTAAATCGCAAGCATAATATGATGTAATCATATAATATATTTTCCTCTTTCTCTTTTTCTCAAAGAAATTTATGCGACAGACGTGCATAAATTGATGTACTGAATTACACTTAAACGTTGAATGCGAGAGAATACGGTACTATGTTACTTCTTTTCCCGCGTGGTCTTATTACTCGTATCATCTTGCCGAGCGACGATACAAACGTATGCATACAGTCGCAATAACTGTACCGAGACAATAAGCCGGCGGGGAGTCAGGATATGGTCTTATACGTCTTAATGCGCCCTCATTGTTAGCCGTTACATATCGTCGTTACGTACGGCGGTCGGCGCGGTCGAGATGCAGCGGGAACTAAAATCAGATCGACAGGAATACCGAAGGTTCTTCATGGTTGGTTCTCTGTACCCCGCGGAGGTTACGGATCAGTGATTTAACTGGGAAACACAGATGGGATCTGAAGTACATTGTCTCTTCTTTCATAGATCGCGCGATACTATATAAGCGTGGTCGCCGTCGCGTCAGTTTTCTCCGCTCAAGCGTAGAAGCATACTACTAGGATCGCCCTTCGGCTTTGTATTGTACAAAGTGTACTCTGTGTAATGCAACTTCTATTGTGCTATTCTATATTTAATAGAAAAGCTACGTAATCTAGAAGTAACAAAACATTCTAAATTTCTTGGAATGAAAATATTACCATCTTTGAAAAAGAGTGACAATTTTCACTCTCTCGGAGTTTTATCTAAAAAAAAAAAGTTTTATCCCAAGAAATTTAGAGTGAATGATAATCAAATTTTAATACTGCACAGAATTAATCAATAAAGTGTAACATAAAACAAGAATTCATGATTATACAGAATATCTTTATTTTCAATCATGACAATGATGAAATCATAAAGATTCAAGTGTAATGTAATTACTATACATATATCTCTCTCTTCATTAATATTCATTCTATTTAATTATAGATTATAATACGATACAGATAAGAGAGACCGTACGGAAATTGACGCTAAAGTTATTAATGTCCTAAATCTCTCAAAGGTGCGTAGCAATTTGCGAGATCCCGTTCTGCCGATTAGTAGCGGTATTCGTATATTACTCAGATCGGCGCATTTAAAGTGCACGAGGAACGATCGCGCGTCGGGAGCATGCACCGGTAATGCGCCGGTATCAAAGGAGATCGGTAGCTGCGAACGCATAATGTGGTGCAGTATTTCCACGTACGTATATATATATAGGAGCATCCATGTACAGGGATCGGGGGACCACACACTGGTAGCGTTCAATTTATATTTTGGGCGGAGTTATGTTATTTATTGCTGCCGGCCTTCATGCCTTCGACTGCCATTCCGCGTGCCGCCTTCGATGTAAATGGGACGAACCGCCCTCTCCTCTTCCGAGCGGCGAGCCAGCACGAGCATGCACCTTAAAATGCATATCGATGCAGGTCCATCTGTCGGTCTCCCGCGCGCAATATTCCCCTCCTCCATTCTTCCTCCTCGTTTTTGTTCCTTCTTGTTCTTCCATAGCGCGTCTAAGGCAACTCGCTTCTTCCATGTGCGCTTTCAGCCGCACTTTTGACCCCGTGAGACGCGCGTTTTAACGAGCTGCGGTGCATAATCGCAGAGACGTAAATTTCCAGTTTTGCGAGCGGCCACTTCCGCAAAACGCTCATATCAAATAATTCGCAGGGATCACCCACGTTCAGACCGATCTCACGTTTAGTCCTCTCGTCAGCCTTTTACTGCTTTCATAAAGTCGCTAATAGGTTTTATATGGTTTCGTAACTGTAGTGATCAGCTGACTCAATTAATGCGAAACACTTTTCCTAATGAGTTGATGTCGGTTTACTTTGTGGAGATTATTACTTATTAATATGTTTCCAATAAGGCTTTCCATTAAGGAATCAAATGGTATTACACTATGTTAACAAGATTTTGTTAATTTCGTGCTAATAATAATTTTTATTGATTTTCACTGAAAAAGAGATCGTATATATTTTCAATATTCGATTTAATCGTTTCAGAATAACAATCGTTTCGCAAGAATGACAAAGTACAAAGAGCACTGCCATTCAGCGATCTATGCACAAGATAGCTATAAAGACGCCACGTGTTGTATGTGATCTTTCTCATTCAGACATCATCGATTATAAAAATCCGCGAGATGATACATACAAGTGTCCAAAGGACACAGATAGAATGAGCAACAAAGCGCTAAGCGATCAAATAACAAGTATTACGAACATAGAAAGTGAAGAGGTATTTAAATAACGGCGAATAGTGTTAAACACACGCATTTGGCGACTTGTAAGATGTTAAGGAGTTTTTGCAATACTATTTATCCAGGTATACGGTGAACGTTAAGATTAGGTTATCTTCTTCTTAATAACTAATTAAGAAAAGAATAATGTAACTTTAGCGATTTCAATGTATTTGAATTCACGTTATTGCAAAAACTCTCTATTAAGAATAACCTATTCGACCGTAATTTGATCTCGGAAATTTGATCGAAAATTTGATTCCGTGTGCATCATGCAAGTCTATCAGAGAGCTCAAAGTCTGCATATGATCCACGTTGATGACACACGGCAGTGGTAAGAATGCATAAGAAAAAAAGAAGAACGAGAAAGAAAAGATGAAGAGAGAAGGAAGAAAGAAGCGAGCGCTGCCACTCAGCGGCTCATAAACTGTATGAAATATTAATAATGGCGCCGTTGGCCGTGGGCTTCGGTGTACTTTGGAACGTTATGAAAGACACAGGTCCCGCGGGACTGTTGGTTCGTTAACCCAGGCCCCATACCTTTCGATTCAGGTGCCTTCTGAGCGAATTTCTTACAATTTTTTTGTTAATGATTTTCCTAACGAATTCACAGTGTGTATCATTAATGATCTTTGAATATTTTTATAATTATTTAATTTAGCTGATCTGCAACGCGTCGTTTAATGTATTTAATGTATTTTTAATATATTACACACGTAATTAAGTTCATATAATGCGCGATAACGTGGCATTTGAAGAAACGTCATTTCGAAATGTATTTATTATTATGTAAATGTTTTTTTTTAATAGTACACTGTTTTTAAATGAATTTAACAATACTAATTTTAATTTAGATTGTGTTTGTCACATCTGTATAACGAGTTTAATATTTTTATTTAACAAATTCAATTATTTTCAAATGATATTTATTTTAACTGACATTTTCATACATTTCTTCAAATCAACAATCTTAGTAATAATTTGGATTTATAAATATATTTATCGTAGTATTTTATATTCCAAGATCTAAGGACCCGTACAATTTTAATTGGCTGGATGAAAGGTGAATAATGCAGGACAATAATTTTTAATGAGTGAATAAAAATACATTGATTATTACGGAAGATTTATGGATAGGTTTTTCAATATTATTTGTGAGGGCAGCAGGTGCTCTCGAGCTTACCAAGGTTTAACTACTGACCATGTCACAATGAAAGACAATAGATAGTATTACATCATGATAATTTTTAACTGCCCTTGATGTTCATGGTTCGATTGCAATGGGTTTGACGTCTGTAAGATCGTGGAACACCTGCCATACGCATAATTATGAAACGATCAGTCGTCGTTTACCTTGACAATTATAAAATGAAACGACAGCGATCGTCTCTCGTTATATGTATATGTTAGCAATAGACAACAAGATATTATACTACAAATCTAGAGATCTTATATGCGAGTATAGATATCATTAAAGAAAATACTACATCAATATAACGTAAAAGAAAACGTAGAAGAGACACATCGAGTTTAAGTGTTCAAATATTTTAATACTGTAAAATGTATATTCGATCGACAGTGACGGGCGATTTCTATTTTTAGAACGGAATATCTCGTATGTTTATCCGTCGACATACCATCTCCGCCGCAAAATGATTCTTATCGCGATGGACTGAACGCTGAGTGATATTCGAGTGACTTTGATCATTAAAGAAGCACATCCCGGCTGATTGCTCTTGACGAGAGAGAAAGAGAAAGCGTAAGCTCGATTAACCCTGATAATTAGTGTTACAAGCGTTCTCCATAGCTACATTAGCTTCTTCTTTTTTTCACACAGATGTAGGTATTTTAAATGGGTATTTACGCTCACATTGTCATTATTTCATAAGAACTATCGTAAAGTCGATTACGTTATTGCATCGCTACGGCGTGTGCCTTTTCCTCGCCTCCATTCTTTTTCTTCGCGTAGGAAACTCGTACACGCGTCCTACCAATTTTGCCGCGAGCAGGTGAATATTATGCATAATGAATCATCTACCTTTGTGTTACCTAGAAATTCGAGACGTGCCATCAGCCTCGTATCGATGAAAGGAGAAGATGTCTGTGACGGATCGATATCAAAATGTCGACTTGCCATCTCGATCATTTTGATCGTCTGGATATTCCGGATTGTTAGAGGCGTATCAATAATTGCTATCGATGAGTTGTACAAACCGCAAATCGTGTTCGCTAAGCTATCGTTTGTCATATTCGAAGAGGCAAAGCAAATCGAGAATCGATGGGTTAACAAGCGTATGTCAATGGCAATTAATCAGCAATGGCGCAGGTGGCAAGGACACATGGCTGTTGCTGTTTTGTATCTTGATCTACCGTTCGTCTTGCATTCCATCATTCGTCGAGCGTGCCACGTCACCACGTGCGAAAGTTAACATCGTTAACCGGCGAGAGTTGGACCGGGCGGTGTGATTTTACGCGGGTAATTTCATAAAATTAACGACGTCGTTCGGTCGTACTGTGAACAGCGGGAGCGTGTGCATTTTAGTAAATTTGCACCGGGGAAAAAAATGACCATGATCCGCAGTCCGTATTTAGTCCGACGTTTGATATCAGTCGGAACATCGCGTAGCAAGCGCGTCATCAGGGCGCGTGGAAGGCATCCAGTTATATCGCTTGCTGGGATTCGTTATCCCGATCTGTTATCGCAGAGCGAGAAAGAGCGTGATGCGCCGCGCGGTAACCGGCTGATAAAGGATAAATTTTGCGCGATCGGATCGACTCGATAAGACACGAGAACTCGCCGGTACGCGGAAATACGATCCCCGGTTGGTTTACGAAACGATCGGCGGCAATCGTCGGCCGAGTGTTATGCACATACTCCTGGAAGACTTAACAAGAAAGTTAGTAGGAATGCGTCGGGTGGTAAAAATCGGCCTGTGACTTTTTAATTTTGATTTTTTAAACTCGGTACGGGGTGTGTCGGTGGGATAAAAATATAAAGAAAAATAGAGAGAAGCGCTCGAGACATCTGTACCTATTGATTAGGAGATTAAATACGCTGCGAAGAAGCGCTAGTACATAATTACTCTGCTTTGCAAGTATTTGCTGCGATGAAGTCTATTTATAGTATTACGTAGTTTTATAGTATTACATAGAATTTATTCAATAAAATTGTGCTCTGTGTAATTCGAACGTTGATAGCATGATACATGGAATGAAATAAAGAATAATGATGTGCGATTATTTTTGAATGACAATTAAATAGCTGTTACCAGATTTTATCTTGTATCTGAAATAGAATCTTGTTGCTTTACTCATTCTTTGATAAATATCAGAAAGTTGAGAGGTAATTATATACGGGATATAAATCATGGATATTCAAATAACAATACGGAAATCATAATTTTTGTCAAATTTCAACAAATTTACATATAATTTTTTGCTTAATTGCAAGAATGCAATAACGTACGTATGCATGCAAAGTATTATACAGGAACAAAGATTGAATATAAATGTTCTTTCTTCTTCTTTAAAGGCAGAACAAATTTTTCATTAGCAGACACCGTAAAAACAAGGATTCGTCTTTTTTTGCGCCGAAAGATACTTCCTGGAGTCTTCGGCTCGCGAGAGCCTCGGCTTGCGCCGATCGGCGCAGAATTTCTGATGTTTTGCGGGTTTCTTCGTACAACGATTTACGCTCTCCTGTCGGGCGTAAATAATAATCAACCTCCTTCTCTGCTCGAGGAAGGCACTAAATCCCATCACTGATATTTCTCTCCCACCCTCTTCAGGCTGCATCCGGCGTTATCCTCAATTACAAGTGGCTGCTTCGTTTCGGTAACGAGCGTCTCGTGCTACCAACCACCGATTCCTTTCCTTGTCTGTGCAATTTTTTTGCTAGCTTGTCCCGCGTTTTTGTTTAATCCTCCTGTTGGCGCGTTGGCAGCACTCGACTGCAACGTCCGAACCGGCGCACATAAATCTTGCGCACTTCGGTTGGATTAATGTCGTGGTATCAACGGTGAATAAATCAACTTCAGATAAATTGCCAAGAAGCAGATTCCATTTCGGAGAAATCAGTCGCGAACATAACAGTATTGAATGATTTTTTATTATTAAAATTAAAACATAATGTGATAATTTGGCTATATTTAGGATTTTATATTAATTGTGATTAACTCTTGTGATTAACTTAAAATGATAAACACAAAAATTAAGAAATAGAATTTAATTTTGTTATGAATATTTTTTATAAAATTAACGAAATTACTTTAGAAGGTTTTTTTTTTATAATTTCGATATATGAAAGATGATAAAAAAAGCAGCAAAGTTTGACGTAAATTCATATTACAAAACACTATCTAATATGTTTATTATATAAGGAAGCTGCGAACTGCAATATCCGTTACAATTAACACTAATCTTGTATAGTTGATTCGCAATTAAAGTTTTATTTTGAAACTTTACCTGCAAATCAACTATACAAAAAAATTAATTAACAAGTGCCAGTCGTGCTATTGTCATCACATTCTTGTGTCTGTGAAATTGGTGCGACGTTGACACGATGCTTTATTAATTTAATTAAAAAAAACAATGACAGGTTTAATTATTGTTCATAATTTCACTAGTTTACTTTATAATCCTTACTGAAGCAAAATAATTTATCTCCTTTCGTTTCCCTACATCCATCAAAAGAATACAGAAATTTGTTTCATTTAAATTTAATGTATGAGACTCGTATAATTTATTTAAAATTCAATGTTGTTCCATTTATGATTTACAATTTTCATCCCACTTGCAATTTGGTATCTTGTGCAATTGATCTTCTAAAAATTAATATTTTATTTTACAGGAATTAAAATTATACCAATAATTGTTAGAAACGAAGTAGTGTTAGTAGAATATAAATATATTAATTTATTATAGAATAATATACGAAGAAAAATTACGTTTAGATATTTTATCATGTTGGTAGAATTAAATTCTTTACTAACGTCTTGGCACAAAATGGATGTATCCGAAATGCTCCTAAAAAATATTGCGCATTGCTCAGATGCTTCTGTTTGGTCAGATAACATATTTAGTTAGTTGAATTAGTTTATCAGCTTTCGTTTAATTCTAAATATTCTTCTTGATTACATATATCTATCTTATATATATTGTTTTCTGCAAAGAAAGCATAATACCTTTCTAAAATATTCGTAATGAAGATATTAATCGCCAAGACTAATGTAATAATATTATTTATTGGCAAAGTTTTTCTTTTCTTACTTCTGTTTAACCAAGCGTAAATATATATATATAAGTATAGGAAAGGAGAAAACAGATAAAATAATATAACTATAAATATATATAATATAATTAAAATAACAGTTTAAAGATGGATTTACAATTTTTTATATGTATAATACATATATAATATAACGAAATAATTTTCTTTGTATTAAAAAATTAGTGCTTACTTTTATTAATAAAAAAAAATATAAGTCATTATTACCAGCCTCTAAAATCTTTAGTTTTCTATCGTAAAATTGAAATTGGTGGGTTTTATGTAATTAGATCTCATTCTGTGAAAATCTAAATTTTTGTTATATAATAATAACCTTCTACGTCAGCCATAAACACCTATAAATTTACGTATTTATATATTAACCTTTATTCAATACTATGTTCAATTTAGTTCCTTGTTCTTATTATCATGGATCACTAAAATTCATTCATGTTTTCAGCTATTTAAGATGATTAAAAAAAATCTGAAAAAATTCACAAACATTCAACTTTCTAGAACATAAATGTTTAAACTTCACTTTGGAAAATAATAAAATGTATTATAAGTTATAATTATCAAAAGATTCATAACTTAGGAAAAAGTAAGGAATCACTCGGTCAAATTAGAATAATACTCGGAATTCGGATCCACGATAATAGGATATGGATTAATATATTATTTAATTAGTATAATAATTACATTCTGAATTAAGTCACAGAATGGATATATTTGAATATACAGAACAAAGAGCTGCAATGTGTGACTGAAAACGTAGAGTCTAAGAAAATACTACACTCACATTATTTAGGCGTCTACAATCCGAAATATAAACAAGATGTCACGAGCAATCCAGTGCCATTTTTATTATTAGCGATATGAGATGGAATGGGAATATTTTTTAATAAATATATCTCTTCTATCGAAGATGAATAGTTTTAGAAGATAGCATTTTGTCACTATCCATAATGAAGTGATTGCATTTGATCTAATACAAAAATAGATATGCATAATACGTAATAATACTATTTACATAATAGCTGTATATTGCTTTATAAAAGATTAATACTCAGACGGATACCCGATATACATTTATAATGCTATTGTAATCATTTTTATTATACCACAACCGATTTGGATATATACGTATACAAAAATGAACTTGCTGGTTCTGTTTCGTTAGATACTATTATCAGAATAGCTGCCACTTCTTAATTTCTTACTGCAGTAATTATAATATTCTATTATCTACAAAAATTTTATTTGTTAAAAAATGTTTAAAAAATGCTATTAAGACATGTTTTATGACAAATATATTCTATTACAATAATGCCATATTTATTTTTTACCAATATGTTTAATAGAACGTTGATTATAAAATAAATTGCGTTTACTAGTGTAAAGGTATGCACATTTTAATTAAAAAAAATGTAATTGTATTTGTATTTTAATGTAAAATACATCGAAATTCATTAATTTTGTTTGAATCATATTTTATATCCTACATAAAACGCACGAATTAGGATTATATTTATCAGAAAGAGTCCTTTTGCTCTTCATTCTCATTTTTTCAGCGAAGATCAATACATTGTCAATCGAAGATAATCAATACTTTTCTAAATTAACACCAAAGCTTACAATTACGGTTAAAATTTCTATGACAAATAAAGATAGCTTTATTTTCAGTATAATATAACTATTATAATAAAATAACGTAATTAAATTCTATCATAGGCACATATTTTACAAGTATAACGAATCTATTTATGATAGCTTGCACAATGTAGCTGATATTTATGAAAACTTTCTGTTTTAATACATGTGAAAATAATTTTTAGGAAAACTGTTATTATACTAACTAACCTAATATCTGTGAAGTTGGCATGACGTTTCATTATAGTTTAAAAAAAGTTCCAGTACTTTTCATAGTTCTTCCTAATAAACATTTAAAAAAGTTCCGCATTCTAGCTGCTGCCCTTGAAACTTATCTAATTCTATAAGCTATGTAATAAATAAACGCCTAGTATCAATATTTTACGATAATAAAAAGTAAAACTACTAAGATCATGCTTTTACTCCATGATTTTTTCTATATAAACACAATTACATATGTTTTATTGTATTATGAAAGATACTTTCTTTATTATCTTCTTTATTTCAATATTTATATGATAAATGCTGATTCAGAGTTCGAATGTAATATTAATTGATAGTAATTTTATTGCCCAAACTTTTAAAGTTGTACGCATTACATTAAGGTCAATCTGTGACTGACCCTAGCAGTCCATCACTTCGATGTCTCGTCTCTCTGGAAGGCTATGTACCTTCCATAATAAATGAAGTTATCACCGGCAGTGATTTCTACAAAGTACATGCCGATTACGTTGCTACTACATCGCTTGAGGCGATTAACATTTCCTAACGAATCGCGAATTTATTTTCGCAGCGCACATAAATCCCTATCCGATCGGCGCGAAGAAACGCATCGGATATTAAATCCTAATTAACGTGTAAAACGGACTCTGTATGCGCGTCGTCGCAGTAAACTGTAATAAAGTTGTGAATATGTTGCTAATTATACAAATGTCTTGGTAGAATGCATGTTTTTACGAACAGACGCACCGCAGAATTAACCGCAGAATTGTGACCAAAAATATAATGATAGAATCTGTTAATAAAGTTGATCGGAGACATTATTTTTCAATAAATTAAAATTCCACTTTCCTTTAAATTTATTTTAAACGCATTTTCTTTGTTTGTTACAATTAATCTTGTATGAAATTGTACGCATTTGCGGTGCATTATCTTAATGTGTCACATGCAATTACTGTACGTTTCTTTAGATATTAAGTCGTTGAATATTATTGTTATGTGAATAAGTTTCACTAATTTTTGGAGAGGATGAAATGACACATAAAAAAAATTTAATTTTTTGTTTTTCAAATGCAAAGTTCTAATTTTTGCAAAACTAATTTTTTCATTTTCAGTCTTTGTATTTTCTATACAAATCAGAGTAATTTAGCCAATATTAATTCGCGCGGTATTCTAAAATAAACCTACTGATAAATAACATTCTTCTTGCACGACTTTACGTATCCGCGCACGCGACAATATCAGGTGCATATGCAGTGCGTCATCTCGATAGGATCTCGAGTCTCATATAAGTACGTGATTCGACACGACGACTGAACATTCCGCCTACTTACCTCTGGTACGATCCGCTCGAACTTGCAAGGCACTCGTTGAATTTTGTCTCGTCGTCTACTCTCGTCCCTCCGTTTCCACTCTTTGAGATCTGTTCTCGCGATTATCGCGTGTACAAAAACGCTTCAACTTCCGACAGATCACTTTTAATGAGATTCATGAATAAAACAGTGTTAAAAAGTTTGCAGCGTTTTTATATCTTCATATTTTAGATTCTTCACGATATAGCGATAA
>NW_017259583.1:3645419-3646768 GCF_001594045.1 Atta colombica | reverse complement strand
TTAATATGAGCGTAACTGCAGACTTAGAAGAAAATATAACACATTAATACATGTAAATCCAGCTCAAGTCAATCGGGCCTATCCAAATTGAACTGAAGATTGAATCGATTAGTTATCCATCATTCGAATTGGTTGTCACAACTCAAAATTTAAAGCTTGAAAGAATTTCTTTTTAAGCAACTCTTCGGCCCTTCAGGCGTAGAAATACTTTGATCGGTAGTGATTTAGGGTGTTCCTCGTAACGGGAAACGAAATAGTTGAGTCATACTGGATACATGTATAGATATTATTGATGATATAGTAATTAGAACACAAACATTTGTCTGTAATCAATGCAGAGATCGTTAATTATCGAATTTTTAAATTCCATAAAAAGTAACGATTTTATTATATTATTTGTGATATTTATATTGCTAAATGTTGTTCAATATTTAATTAAATATATGTGCAATATTTGATTTATCAATATTTATTTTTAGAATCTATTCATTAAATATATGTATAATAACATTATACTATTATATATATATTAATTCTTTAATAATGTCTTAATTTTATTAAATATGTATTATAAATAATTTTTTTTACAATACAATTTTTTGCTGTCCGATTTTACGTATATATATATATACATACATAACTAAATTAGCGATAATAAAACACTTATCACTTATTTCGTATTTATGCTTCTATTTTGTCTTAATCACTCTTTGATCAGAATTAAATTCTTTAAAAGGGAGAGAGCTAATAAGATAAGATAAATTTCAAACTTCATTCTTTAACTGGCATGAGGTAACAATGACAATAGATTTTTTGTAGTAAATCATATCCATACTTAATAGACAGGCGCACTTTTAAGTTATTTGAATTATTTGACAGCATGATTCTATTATTATCGCCTTTATCATAGTGTAAGAGAATGATGTCTCTATTAAATGCAAAATATTGTCGCGCATGTAATCGATTATTCCACAGAGTCAGCTAAGAATCCTTTCTCGATTCGAGAGATGAAAGATACAGGGTTGATCGAGTCGAACAACGTTTAATGTCCATTCGCGCGTAGTCGTCACGAAATAAGCGATCAAAAACCATCCGTGGCAGGCCGCGCACGAGATGGTTTTCGTCTTATCTTACATTCCATTACGCGGACAAGCTCGGGGACGACGGGTGGAAAGCTGCTTTAATGGTGGTTATCAGATTCAAAACCAATATCCTACGCAAGAATAAGTCAGACCGGGCCTCGGCCTGAATGATGTGGGCAGATAATCATGCGAAGCGAAGATATCTCGACGCCACATGTCTCTCAATCGCCACATACGTCTCCATGCGCATGATGGATATATCTTTTC
>NW_017259583.1:3642923-3645319 GCF_001594045.1 Atta colombica | reverse complement strand
ATATAAGATATATATATATATAAGATGTAAGAGACCAAAGCCGCGCATTGACTGTTCTCGCGATCTTCCCAGCTGCCGAGCCGATCAAAACTTTCGATATCGATTCGATATAATGACGCGCTCGTATCTAACTATTGGATACTGCGGCGAACCGCAGGGTATATTCCTGTTCCAGACCTAAAAAGTAAGAAGAAACGTGCAGTTGTATGAAAGTTGCAACCGCGTTGAGTGGAAAGCAGCGATCAGCAGCGCTCTGCAGTAAACCACTCTATCGGACCATCGATAGTCGATCGATCGCCATTTATGCTGAGCTTTCGCACCAATTATTTTTCTACATGTTGAACCGGTTGCAAATTATCGATATGTTTGCCACGTATCGATTGAAGGATAAGATACTTTGTAGTTTATTTCATTATATCGATTTAAAAAAATTTTGAGAAAAAGATACAAAATTAAGAAAAAAATAAACAAGAAATATGCCTAGAATAACTAACATAATTATTTTAATGCTGTTAAATTATTATATTAATATCTATATTATGTTGGAAGTAATTTCAATTTCCTTTTTATCTGTTTTTATTTTTTTCAAATAATTACAGTTTATTATTATTTGACTCTTTAACAATATATTCAGTCAATGCTTTGGAATATGAAAAGAAAAAATATTTATCTCTGCTTTTTATCTTGCTTTTCTTTAACTTTTACCAATTTATCCTTTTCTATCTTATTTTATTCTTGTGCGGCATGAATAGCATGATACGCTCCTCGTTAGCTTTGTATACTATTGTGTGCACAGACACACGTTTTTTCATCTTCAACAACATACAGTTGTGACGCGAATATCGCAATATCGAAGTATTGTCAATAGTGATCAAGATTATAAGATGGAAACATATACTTTCTGTAATTTTGATTTTATTAATATAATTTCAAATTACATGAAGAATTTACACGTACAATATATAATGTATTAATTTTTATCTATCTAAAAAAAAGTATCATACAAAGTTAGACAAATACATTTCAGACAATTTTTCGGAAATTTTTAATTATATATTAAATACAATAAAGATCCAAGATCGATCAAAGTTGGATGTTTCAAATAATACATTATATATTCTTTTAAGTCAATTTATTCCAGATCTTGCGAGCCGACAACTTTCGGTTTCAATACATTCCGAAATGCTAATAATATATGCTTGATTGTGTGTGCGTGCATGCGTGCAAGTGAGCGTGTGTGCGTGTGCGTGTATGTGTGTGTGTAAAATTACATAAAATTATGTTCTGAATCTTTTTTTTTAATATTGATATATTATTGCTTTTTTACACAATCATTATAATAGATTTTACAAAAAAATTCTCCACATATTTAAGAAAATGAAATTTATTTTCTGTAAAGCAGAAATTATCTGAAATACAAATCAAGAAAAGAATTTGATATTTTTGTCACACTTACATACTACTAATACACTCTGCTTTCTTACACTCCGAATGCTTGACAATGAAAAGTGAACATTTAGCACTGACACGTACCGTTTCTCAAAAGATCCGCATTTTAAACGCCGCGCATATCGCGTCTCGTCTCATCTCGAAATCCAAGTTTCTTGGTAAAAGTTGATTCCGTTGCGCGAAGAGGTCCCCTCATATATCACTAGGGATTACTTACAAGTTAACGGCGAGTCGACTCACACAGGGCGTTTCGACGGCATTTTACCGATGGACAAGGAAATTTCTTCATGTAGTGGCAACGGGAACGGGGTCGGTAGCGGCTTCGTCGTCGCCGTTGCCGTCGCCGTTGCCGAAGCCACTACATGAGTCTATCACTACGTAATCGGTTATTCTTCTCCGACTATGATAAACGCGCGCCGCCGCAAGGATATACCTGAGTCGACGCGGGCACACGCGTGAACGTCTCCATTTCCTGGTTAATGTACGATTGCCGTTCTTCTTCTTACACCGTGACGCTGCAGCATGCAGCCATTGGTCAGACGGTCGACAAATTAATGTCAAAGGCCAATTGGAAGGACGCGACGTGGGCCTTTTGGTCGTCGCGTGTTGCCAAAGCGGAAGCTCATTCTAGGATCCTTCATAATGATTCAATGCAAGATCTAATCTACTCTCTCTCTAAGCGCACGTCATTCTCTATCATTGTAAAGAAAAGCGTAACGCCACCATCTTTCTTGTTTTTTCTTCCATCTTTCTGAATTTCCAGGAACGTTAGTCACTGGCATCTTAATCAGACGGTTTATCCGTAGGATCTTTCTTCTATCTGCCCACGGCTTATGTGTGACTTTCACGTATTAATTAGCGGCTTACTCGTCCATCTGACGCGAATAGCAGTTTATAGTGTGGGCAGCCAGTTCATTTGTACCGTGTCGTTTTGTATTATTGCCAGG
>NW_017259583.1:3633287-3642823 GCF_001594045.1 Atta colombica | reverse complement strand
TATATATATGTATGTATATACACGTATATAAATTAAATTATAAGTATATATTTATTTTTTAAATATGATTGTATTCTAAAATTTTCTCTTATAAAATTACATTTTAAGCGATATTTTTATATCGCTTATTTATCGCTTATTTATCGTATAAATAATCTGCAGTCAACATTACATTAATCTTGAAATATATATAATCGTGTTATGAGAGAAGGAAAATCGAGAATATCTACATTTGACGGTGGAATGATAATAGATTATAAACGAGCGAAAATATAACATGTTAATGAGATATCCGGACGAGACCGTAATAATTAAGGAGCCTAGGACAAGCTTGAATGAATCTGCCAATTATCAATCCCCGATAAATGATCTTTTTGACAAGTGGTATTTATTTTGCAGCATCATCGATAACTGAGCTACGGCATTAAGCATTGTTATTGCTACCCGTAGCAATTCATTTTCTTTCAGGGCAACGTAATTAATTATCACGAGTCCGATCGTCAACGCGCGCCTCGGCGCGCTTGTAAATATGGTTTCTCGCGTACGTAAGATCCATCGATCCGCGGATCGATCGATCAAACGGAATGCACACGACGTCGCATCGTGTGCGTGCATGAGCTCAGCACTCGCTTGCTTCTTTCGCTATGCGAGGATGGCAGCTGTCTTGTCGTTCTCGATGAGAGTGTAGGGGAAAAAGCTATTTGTATTATCAGCATAATTATTCTGGCGCAGTTTCCGTGCAAATTGCATGATATTTAGCATTTTTTTCTTTTTGCTTTATCGCGTGTTTGCTCCGGGGTATGAAAGGAAATAGCCGTCGTAACGAACCTGTGTGTCCTGTGCGCGAGCTTTCGCACGGATATACTCGATTATGTTACGTTTAATGAATAAATCGAGTTGTGAGCGAAACGTGCGTTGAAGTTTAGCCAAAGCGTTGCAAAATTTGCCACTGTACAGTTAATATTATCGTGCAGCTGGTACCGTTGATCGTTCTGCGCATCACGATGACGTAAGTCGATTATCGAAAAGATCGCTGATCGTGCCGCCGGTTATTTGAATAAATGAAGTCGATAAGCATACGTGGTACAAAATTGAAAGTTAAAAATACCAAATTGACGTTAATAGGGAAATTATTTTACGGTCTGTTGAAAATTTTACGCTTCTTTTGCTTACATTATTAAATTTATAATGGCAAATTATATCCAATTTAAGTTATTTTTAATCATTCCTACAGGTAGCCACTACTCCTACTTAAACTTTAACTAAAACAGTAGAGTTTTAACTAAAAAAAATGTATTAAATTTGACTGAAATTTAGTTTATTTACAATAGTACACGTTAATGTGGTTATTTACTTTGAAATTAACCACCAAAAATTGAATTAATTTATATTTTAATTTATATTTTATTATAATTTAATTTAATTTATATTTTAATTACATATGAAAGTTTAAAATAATAAAATGTTAATTAATTCGAGAGATTGTATTATCATTGCGTGTTTTTAATATCTAATAGTATTATTGCGCTTAATCGCATCGCTAACAATTATATTTTCCATTACACTGTTAAGTCAAATTTAATCTAATGTGAATTGCCATTGCTCCTCAATTATATCATTATTTTATACTAAAACAATGGTTTTATTTGACATTATACAGTGTCAAATGTAGTTATCATTTTTATATAAAATAACAATATATTTAGTAGGAGCAGTGGCGACTTAGATCAAGTTAAATTTGATATAAATTTAAGTGTACCATTTTTCTTCGGTGTCTTTAAAACGAAATCGTTACAATGAATATTTATGCAGATGTGGCAAGAGTACACATGCATCTCGCGCATACAGAATATTATTACGCAGAATGGAACAGGATTTATTGACGAGCAGACTGTCAAATAACAGAAGATATAATGAACGGTCGAGCCAGCATTTCTTCGGAAGAAAGCGGGGCATTTTCGAAGGATTTACCTTGAGGGCTTGGTTAAATCTGGCGGGATCGGCGAACTGGAAGTCCGACCATGCTGACTCGCTGCATGCGTGACTCTTGCCTAAAGAAAAACGATGCGCGCGCCAACATATGCGGGGACTGACACAAATGAGGCTGCGAACATATGGTTGATTCATATGCATATCATTATAGATCGTAGATCTGAGCTTCTACGAAACGACGTGAGTTCGAACTTGTTCGCGGTTTATTCGTGGCGTCTCAATGACGAAGACGGTCATTAAATCTAGCACGGAATCATCCTCTATATTCTTATCGTATTCTATATCACGATACAACTTCCATTAGGCCGTATATGTTTAATGTATAATATATAAATATTTCTGTCATTACAAATTAATTATTTAAAATATTTTTTTTTTTAATAAAAAAAGAGAGAAAGCCTAATTTTTAGCTTTTTTCAAAGAACTAAAGAGGATATAGAATAACGATAATCGCGTTATTGAGCCTTACGAAACCTTCTCTGTCAACTATAAGGAAACTTTAAAGAAAATCGAAAACGAAGTTAAACTGCACGGTTTGCGTGCGTTTGATTACCCCCTCGAGCTTCGAGTCAGGTGGTTGTCTACTCGAACCTTGAAAACTTCAAAAGTCGAAGAGTGAGTATTATCAATGTAGAATAGTGCCTTCAGGGCTATCATTTTCTGACTCTGAAACCAGAGATTTTTGTCCAGAGAAACTTTACTTAGGATTTTTTCTGTGAATGTCTCTGTTCAAGGTCGATTGTCTTAATGTAATTGCTATTTTTAATAAGATAGATAATATATTTTTAACAAAGCAGGTAATATTTCCGTGTAGAAGATAAATCGTCGAAATTTTTAATATTTCCTCAAAATAAGATAGAAAGATGTGCAGAAAGGTTGCAAACTGCGATTTATCGAAGTATAATGTGTGATTTCCTAAGTAATTATCATTACCGCCATCATTATAACTATTGATCCGATAATAATACATTGTGAGCTATTATTTCTCGGTATTATTATAAGGCCTTGCCTTTTCTTGACGTACCATTCAGTCGAACCTTCATTCGAATACTTACGCTACTTCTGACACATTTAAATGCACGAACGCAAATATACATACATATATTGTATAATAATGAGATTAATGAAAACTGTTACAACTCTGATTTCTCATTTTTAATCGATCACATTTGATTTTTTAGTTCTAGTTCCCTTTGCATTTCTATCTATAATATCATTAATACAGTATCAAACCTATCATTTGTCTTTTTGTCAAGACATATAATGTCTTATATTCTAAATAATTTGCTTGTAACATAAAGAGAGATATATCTTTATAATATAGTAATACTTAATAATACAAGAAATAATATTAAAATACTTTGAAAATAAAATAATGTTTTATGATCAAACATTTACATAAACAGTATTTACACATTTTAAGTAAACAAAATAATCTAAACTCACTATCTATGCAATTCTTACAATTTCAAGTTTTGTAAAACAGCATGCTCTTTTTTCTCTCGCAAAACATCCAGTTATACAGAATATCATCTGATTCTATAAAAAATTATTACGAAAAATAGTAATGAGTATTAGAAGTCTATCGGGAGAGTCTTTTGCAAGAGGAAGACGGCCCCCTCGTTCCAATGGAACAACTCGGCGGACAATCCTCCTCTCGTCGGAAGATCCCGCCGCATGATGATGGATGCGCGTTAGCGCGGGAGTGCGCGAAGACAAAGATCCTACGGACTCCCTCCCGGCGTGCGCAACGTGCATTAGTTTGCGTCGCTCCTGCTGTGCGCAAATTAGAGCCGAGAGTGCAGCGTGTACTGCCGCGTGCTTCTCGCGGCGCGGAACGAAGAGATTCTGGTGGAGAATAGTTGCGAACGGAGACGAGGACGGGCGAGAGGAGGCCGGAGGGAAACGGGAGAATAGCAGGCGGGTGGAAGAAGTGCCGGTGAGGATGACGGGAATGAGTGAAGAAGATGGTACGGAGGCGAACTCGCGATGAACGACCGCAATCAACGCAACACCGTCCCGCGAAAATTGCTCCCTTCCCCTCCCTCTTCCCACGGAATACACCCGGAATATATTATCCACACGGGTGTTCCATGGCGTGGCGGCGTCCTTCTCGCTGGGTCGAGAGGTCGCGCACTCCGGAACGGGCATGGCCCCGGAGGAAGAAAAGCGTGCCTGTGAAGAGCCGCACGATTGACCGTGCAGTACTATATTGCATCACGAGAAGAGATCCGCGAGTTACGGTTGCATTTATCGAGACCACCACGGGATCCTTCCTTTAATTGCTCGATTCTATTGAATGCAATTATTCGGTTCATTCTTTTGCATGGTAAACTTCACAAGTCTGTATTGTTTTATACAGAATTTTCTTCTATACAGAAATTTCTTTCTTTAATGTTTTCTACAAAGGAAACATTGAAGACAAATATATCTTCTCATATAAATTATATAAGGTTTTATAGATTTTTTAAATTTGTTATGATATTAGTACGTAAAACAAAAAGTGTACAGATGTCTCTCGTCAAAATGCAGCAACTTATTATATACACAAGTTTAAATGAGTTTGCAATAGTCAAAGTGAATTAGAGTTGTGTGTGACCGACATTGAACAAACGACCGACATTGATGACAATGAAACATTTTCCTTCAGAAAGGCATACGGTTATTTTTTTTAAGTAATCCTTTCTCGATATTGGTTTTGACAGTGCCCGCGGGACAGGGATGCGTAAATCATTACGCCACCCGTGGCAGCAGGCCTCGATATACCGCATATCCGCCCTAGGTGGAGTAGCGCGTAGAAGTCGGTTCCACTGTCAGTACCACAGAGATATGTTGGCTCATTACCGTGACGTATGGCTGCCGCCGGTAACGCATGCCCGATATATCCATAATTGTTGCGGTACCGGTCGCGGACTACGTAAGATTCTCGCAGGCCATTCTGGCGGTATCGTTTATTGGCTCGATATAATTCTGGGCACAACCAAGTTTCGAGATACACACTACCGATTCGCACCGGCCGATAGTATTTTCTGCACATAAACTGCCATAGAAATCGAAGCTCACTTGGAAACTGCGCCCTTGTGCCCCTCTATATATATATATCTCGGGATAACTTTGTTTAATGCGCATTCAATATATACTCCACATGCACCATCGGCCCTCCAACGATGCTGCTTCATTGCCGATTAACCGGCTATTACCGTGTAATGCATATCGTGATTTTTTTTCTGATGTTTTCGCGAACGCAGAAATAGGATAAACTCGGTGCACATAGAATAAAAGCATAGCAATTTTTTACGCAAATTTTTTTGAGTACACAAATCGATAAGTTAAGACTCAAGGGCCTTGCAATTTATTGCGTGATAAGTTACACAACAAGTTGCATAGGAAAATATATAGTGAACTGCGGAAACAACCATACCAATTTATCATGTTATGTATTCATTAACATAACGATTTATCGTGTTTTTTTTTTACTTATGATACATGTTATTTGTTGAAAATGAAGTTGCGTACAATGCGTCTTAATTCATTGTGCGCAATATTACTATTAACTATATCTATCGTATTTGTTTAAATATTCATCAAATATTGCATATGCATGTGCAGCATTTAAGTATGCTAATTTCTCTATTCTGTTTCATTCCACAATAATATAATTAAATATATTAATTATATCTGTCGTACATGTTTACAAATATTATATGTGCATGTGTAACATTTAAATATGTTAATTTCTCTACTCTGTTTCATTCCATTTTACAATAATATAATTAAATATAATCACAACACGCTGCACACATACAACATTGTTATGCGTTCCGTAACAATGATTATATCTAATTTACGCAAGCGTAACATATGCCGTACGTTGTACAGATGCATATACACTGTAAAGTAATTTTATTTATACAATTTCGGTTTAAATTGTAGCCAGGATTATGCAATACGATATTGCGAAATATTATGCAAAAACATGCCACTGTTATATACGTGTTGATAAAATGTTTTTCTTATAATACTATAATTTGATTAATTATTGTAGTTTTGAGTTTAAGTTCTCTGCCTGCATTAGTTAATCCATATATGACAAGGGAAGAGCAAAAAATGATCGTTTTCTTTTCTACACCACTAACACACAGATAATTACGAATAGACGGGATAGTTAATCACGTCCGGACGGTTCTTCGTTGACGGTTTCTGCGCCTAATACCCAATTTTACCGTGAGAACCATCTTCGACAAACTGTTATATTGCCCGGTACTTTAATCGACCTAAAACCTAGAACCGGCCCGATGCGTAGGTGTTCAAGAGATTTTTCGGGGTCGCTTTGAAAATATGCGTCCATCCAACGGGCGCCAATAGACATTCCTTCACAGGTGTGGAACGATCTTGAGTGTCCGGTTGAGTTTATAGGATGCTTGGAAGATGCCTAAGAAAAGGGCGGAAGCCCGCCGCTTAAAAGGATACCTTTTTAACGATCTCACCTGCGTCGTGTATATTATCATCCAACATCCGCACATCCAGTATCATGCTTTATCTATAAACTCGTCTATAAAAGTGCTTTTTTAAATAACGCATAAAATTTTTTAACAAATGTTTATCTAGTCGAGAAAGAGAAAAAGAGATGTCTACACTAATGATACATAGAGACGAAAACAATTTGAAGCCGATTTACATAGGATTTACTGTTTACGACACAAGGAAATTACTAATTTACTTTATTGACGCTGTCACTTTTTTTTAATCTTCGACGTGTGGTTAGCAAAAGACCGACGTGCACGCAGATGGAATTCATAAAGTTCCAGTTCGAGGAATTTGATTAATTGATCCGGAGGTTATAGGTTCAATATTCTTGAGAATCCCACGATCAGTTTTCATCCCTCTTTTATGCATAGCATACCTATCTGGTGTAACGAGATTGAAAAAAAAGAAACTTTATATGCAAATTATCGACGCTCGCGTCTACAAATGATTATATTAATAACGTAAAACAGGCGGCAACATCATCGGTCTAAACGCCGAGCAAAAATATTACGCAACGTACACACTTTTTAACTCACAGCCGAAGCTAATCGATTTAGTTTTTGTACTTGTTGTTAATGCCTACATTACGACGTTGAGATATAGTCCGCGACAGAGAGAAAGACCGAATTTATTATCGCTTGGAGCTCGCTGCTGTCTTGAATATCATTATCTACGACTCTCATTTATTGTCATATATAGGTCTATTACGTCATTCACATGTCACACGTTCTAGCCACGTAATTTAATTAGTCAACAAAATAAAAAAAGAATTTAGATAACGAAGGAAAGTAAAAATTGCAAGAACATCCAGCATGATGTATTTAATTTTTTAAGTCTTAATTAGCGATTAGTCGATCGCTCTAGAAAATAAATTAATTCGAACATGGCTACATTCGAAATTGAAGAATTATCATGTGCGTGATAAATAGGGTAATAAGTACAAAATGTATGTAACAACAAGTAGGAGAGTAAAGACCATCATACACTGTTAAATTCACAGCGTCAAATTAAAACCAATTTGAGTTATTTTTAACTACTCCTCTAAATTGCCACTGTTCTTACTAAATGTATTAAATTTGACTCAAATTAGTTCATTATTCACTAGATGCATAGGTTAATTTAATTCTCTGACTTAGTAAAAAGCAACTCACTATTGTGTCTTAATTTTGTAATATTTCCACCCTAATATGTGTCAAAAACTATTTAGGTTAAATATTAAATATTCTTATCGTTATTGTGAGTACTGATAGTTAAATTAGGTTCTTATTCTAGTTATATTTACATAAATCCGGTTCCACCACCGTAAGATTAATTTTAATCTTAGTTCAATTTACTCTTTATCTTTTTTTAAGATTAAAAAAAGATAAAAAAAGCAAATTGAATATAAATTAAAATTAATCTTCATATGGTAGAAGTAAAAAAATTTTAGTCGTAATATAATAATATCGTAAACACATATCAATTATGGTTGAATATTCTAAAACGTAAGATCGTATTGTGATTGGTTGATTTACTTACGACTTTACGATTATGACTAAAATTTTTTACGTGCGATGGTCTTAACACGTGATAATATGAAAGAAACGAGGAATGTGATGGAGGGGCAGACACACACTCAAGTAGTAGCTTCTTAGCTTTATGTATACTACGTAATGGTCAACCGTTTATCACCCTCGCTCTACACGCGAGGTATAAATGCGTTTTCTATTAATTCCTTCCGCCGCACTTGCTGCAACTTGCCGGCACGCTGGTGTCCGCGACTCATGCGTTCAGCAATGCGATACAAGGATACAACCGGGTCACGCGAGTCCGCGTGACGATAAACTGAACGGATGTTGTATCCGCGCCTATTTGCTCGGGAACATTTCGCAATCGATCTTTTGTGAGCGCTGTTGCTCTGCTCTTCTCGCAATGTAGCGATGCATTATCGGGACTTAACGCACGGATAAACTCGTATGCATCGCATCGTCCGATTTATATCTCTATCAGTGCGTAAGATGTTCCGCTCTTTTGACGCTCTGTTTACCCTTCAAAAGCAATTAATATATACGAAGAGTTAAAATTCATGCTACACGCCCGCTAAGCCGGATGCACGTCCACACAGGCTGAAAATAATAATAAACAACGATGCAAACATGCTCGTATATTTTTAATAATTTAAGAGTGAGGAGTATACCGTAGAGTTTCATAATTTAAGTCTAGTCTAATGAATAATTTCTAAGATATAAAAGTAGTGCAGTATATTTGTGTACAAAAAAAGAAGTGAAAGTAAATATATATTAAGGAAGTTCACTTTAAAAAATATCGGTGTAGATATTTTTATCACTAAGATATTCTAACCACAGTATTTATATAATTCTTACATCAATATGGTGTAGATTTAAAATCCATGATGTTAAATAATATCATGTTGTAATAACATCTACAATGAGAATTACATAAACACCACATAATGATATTAAATCCATGTCGATTTTTAGAGTATTTAATCCTTTCATTTTATATTTATTTATTCATTTGCAAAGTTTATTTATATATCGAGCGCTGTATACTACTGTACTCTGATTACTTCATTAAAACTATAAGACGTGATAATGCGCACGGTGCAACTTTGTCTCCGTTCTTATCCCAGTACTTTATCATTTGCGTTACTAGAAACGGAGCACGAACCAAGGTCCGATTAATTCACAGATCGTGCATGGTGGCGGTAGCGAAGGAGGCCCAGTACAGAAAGTCATTAACGTCGAGGCCATCGATGGGACTAATTAGTCCCGCACCACCGTACTTCGGAAGCGCGCATGGAATGGTAGCAGCTGTTTCATCGGGAGCAGGTGAATCTCGCTACCGTTCACCGAAGCCGCGGTACTACAAGTCGACGAGCTCGGCAATGTCGTCCTAATCGCCATCGCGCCCCTAATGACGTCCAACCCTTTTCCCGCGCAACCACGTTCCATTCGAAATTCGCTTAATTGGCTGTAGTGACCAGTTATTTATTACATCCTAACTTATATATATAT
>NW_017259583.1:3611174-3633187 GCF_001594045.1 Atta colombica | reverse complement strand
GTGTGTGTGTGTGTGTGTGTGTGTGTGTGTGTGTGTATACTTGTCGCTGTCTTTTATACCATAATAGCGTTGACAGAGCTGTTTAGACCTTTTAAGTCAGTTAAGAAGAGATTGTTGAGTAATTGAAAGCAAAATATTTGTCTCGAAATATAGCTATAGCTATAACGCGAAATCTGCAGTAAAAATTTATGCAATTATTCTATTAGACATAAAATCTCGTTACTGTCAACAAACAGATATATGTTTGTGCATGAAATGAAAACATATATATAATTTAATTTTTTAAATATTTTTTTATAATGTGTTGAATAATTTAACTTTCGAAAAATATTTTTTATAGATATTAGTGATATTGATATTTTTTTATGTTATGCTGTAAGGATTAGCATTATTTACATTAAGTATGGTCATAGTTTAACTAGATTATACCGAGACGTGTGAAAATTTGTTCTATTTCAATAAGCCATTAAGCTGTGTGTATCTTGAACAAGAATCGTGCTTTTATCTTTGTTCTCTCTTTCTATCAATATTGCTACGACAAGTATATAAAGCGTACACATGGCGCCACGTCGGCATCTCGTTATCAACTTATTGGCGTGTTTGTACTCGCAACGATCTAGAATCCGAAAGGTAACATCAGCAAACGGGTAAGGAAAGAGGTACAGTCGAATTAAGATAGATCAAAGAACGCCGACAATAATTATAGCAATATGTGTTGATGCTTACCACCTTCTGTCAAGCAATCTTTGAAAGGATTATGCTGCTATTGCTATATCGCAACCAGATGTTACCGCTCCGTCCTTCTTGTCTTGCGATGATACAGTTATTTATTCGACACTCGATATCATATCTTGCAATCTATATACTATACCTATGGTTATTTCTGTATCTTCTCTATTGTTTACTGCTTTGTTTTACGACCGATTTATCGTGTATATATAAATGGAAAGAGAGAAGTAATTAGGGGAAAGTTTCAATGAGCAATTTATTAACATTAATAACGTTTAATTTTAATAAGATAAGCTTACTTTTTTACAATAAATTTATAATACTTGAAGTTAAATCTGCATACACATGTATATATATATATATATATATATATATATATACTGACAAAATAATTAATTTATGGGCGAACAGTCGGTTGTTAGATAAACGTACCAATAATGTCTTAACACTAAAAATTCCAACATTTCATATTTATTGAAAGAATCAAATAAATTACTATGAAAATATATAAAGTAATGAAAAACTAAATATTTAATCATTTTCAATAAATAATTATTGAAAAATAAAAAAATTCAGCATTCTGTATTTTTATACAAAAAATATAATATTAATCTAAAAAATAAAAATAGTCAATAACGATCATTCAGTACTTCTAATGTTAACAGAAAAGCTATTATTTTGATCCCATTCCGATATAGCGCGGAACTCGCTGCTGATGATTCAGCTAATTTGTTCTTTAAGGTTTGAATTAAGATTCTTGAAATTATTGATCTTGCAGCTCCAAATACCGATGAGTAACACATTACATTCTCGCTGATCCTGCAACATAAATTAACATTGTTAACGAGATAAAGTAACTTGAGAATTTTCATTTCCACGGCAAAAATTACAGACGGTAAACTTATTAAGAATCTATTAGATTGGTCGACCAAGATGAGGAAATATCTTTAGAAAAAAATCACGCTTTAACCACATACGCACTCCTAATGAACGAATTACGAACGCTTCGTTAACTCGCGCGCACGCGGTCAAGCCGGATATTCGCTGAGATATTCAATAAGGAATGGTTATCGTAACCGTTTTTTGCGAGTTGTGCTATAAAACCAGGCATCCATAATCGTAAAACCTTTCTCTCCTGCGAATTTGCCGTGATCAATGACCCAGTTATGTATTATGCATCAAACAACTGTGATAGTTGAAACAATCAAAATTTCTTTTAAAAGAAAATATGCATATTTTTAAATATCATGAAAATTTTCTTTTGAAGTTCAAATTAAAAGGTATTGAAAAATCGATTTTTTAGGATTACCATTGGACATAAAGACAATAATATTAATTTTCCAAAGAAATATATTTACAACTAATAAGTCTTATATTATTTTATCATTTTTGAAAATTCTTGTAACACCAAGGATTTTTTTCTATTATCTTTGCAATACGAATACTGTGACAATTTTCGAGTAGAAATTTGAACATTCGGAACGTTGGTAAAAATTGCATTCAGTTTATAGATAACCTGGTGCAATACAGGAAACCGCGCCCGATGCTACGGGCTATCGTCAAAAAGCCATCCATGCGGCAAGTAGGTACCGAAAGCTTGGACTGTTACGGACAATGTGGAATTTCGTTCCTCAGTCTGCCAGGTCCCAGAATCGTGACGTTCATCGCATTGTGTCCGTCGGGCGCGTCGGATTGCGAACGAATTTTGCCCAGAAGCGACAAGCACGAGACCTCGCGTTCGCACAACCGTTTTGACTTTAACGGATATCGTGAGAGATCGTGGGCGGAGATTATTGTGATCGCGGCGAGATTGCTCGGACAGTAACAACATTGCAGAACCAGGAAGCGAGTCCCTAAAGCGACAATGTAATGAGGAACGATGCAAGAAAGTGGCAAAAGGATCAGGCATGAAATATGTTCTGGATATTGAACGGTGAGGATGGCGGAACGGTTGGATTGGTGCGCGGTATCTACCGTATTCCATTTTGTATAAATATATCTTTTTGTGCAGGAG
Source organism: Atta colombica (assembly GCF_001594045.1). Classification (NCBI taxonomy): domain Eukaryota; kingdom Metazoa; phylum Arthropoda; class Insecta; order Hymenoptera; family Formicidae; genus Atta; species Atta colombica. Next base: position 3,630,444 of record NW_017259583.1, on the reverse strand, counting down.
ATAAAATCTACGGGCGATACCGGAGATCGTCTCGGAGAGAGCGAAATAGCCAGTAAAAGGGTATTTAAACGGGTTATCCGAAATACAAAGCGACCGATGCGTAATTTCCTTAATGACATTTGAAAATTATGATGGACGAAGAATCCCGGAGGCGCGTAATAGCAATCGGAGTTTCCGTATTATACAGAAGCACGGAAAAGTAGTGAAATTCATTTCAGCTTTCAATTTCAGGCTGTCAATTATCAAAGGAGAATAATTTTCAGCAACATTCGCATTGTTTTACAACAAACGTTATTTTTATTCAAAAGGAAACGACTTGTAGAGAAATTCTGAATAAAATCTGTCTCTAAAATAAGCACAAATATTTAGAATAAGAAGCAGCGCATAACTTTGCTTTAATTTGTTTCTGCTAAGAGTTTCATAAATTATAAGATCCAAGATTTCATTTTGTGTATTTAATAATAATAAATTTGATCTAACTTATATATAACATTTTAATTTTTATTTCTATTTGTTTTTAAGATTTAAATTAAGATTTTTGAAATTATCAATCTTACACAGCTCCAAATCCTGATAAGTAAATGTAAATAACATTACATTCTCGTTACGCACTAATCCTGCAACATAAACATTAACATTATTAGCGAGATGAAGTAACTTGAGAATTTTCGTTTCTATTTCTAAACCTTATTTTATATCCTTATTCTAATATATTATTTCATTACTTTAGATTTTTTTAAAGCTCTCATACGTCTTCAAGAAATGTCTATGATACCATTTGCGATTTTGCGCGTGAAAGCCCTATCATTTTCAGCGGAATATACTCTTTAATTTGTCGGAATTTTTCTCGGCAAAAGGGTGACCGTGAATCACAAATGCATCTTGTACCTATATGTACCTATCGCTTTCTCATTCGCGAGAAAACGCGAGCACCGTTCGTATCTCCGGTTTATTACAGGATACATCTGTTTCTGCACCGGTGGTAGCAGCAGCGTGCAATCACGCACGTAATTCGAAAGCAGAAAAGGGGAAATTGCCGATTAGCCGGGCGCGTTTCTTAATCGCACAGGGTATTATACTCCAAGTGCAATCGACAGCCGTCGCAGTCGTTCTTACTGTTGCCACCCAGAGATAAATGAAAATTCAAGTTATCTATCTTTGTGTTGTGTATCTGACGAAAAGAGATAAAAATTGCTTTTGACATGAAAATAATTTATCGTAACAATACTAAATCTTTGAATATTTTGCTATGTACATCTTATGTATTTGTAATGACACTTCGAATGATTGAAAAAAAAAAATGATATTTCTTCTAACATTGTACAAAGTAAAATAAAAAATATTTGTAATATAATTATATTATTTTATATATAGTGTAATTAGGTTATACATTCATAATAATGTGATCATTAAATAAAAAGAAAACATCAGTAAAATAATTCAATTAATAATAAACTGTATTTGTATATATATATAAGGAAACTAATATTTTCTGTCTCTGTTAAAAATTTTAATTATTTGATACATAATTATTTAAGTGATTAGTTACCGATGGATATACCTTGGTTATTCATTCCAACTTAAATAAGATATCACATGTTGCACGAAGGCGTGTCTAACATGTCGTGCGTCGCTGCGATTTTGTATCCGTTATTTCACACAATGTGTATTTTATGTGTCATAATCAAGAATTACGAGCGCACGCGGCGTGACTTACATTAGACTTTCGCTTGACGAATACCGCGGACCTTCGCGAAGGCACGAGAAAGCTTCCGAGCTCTTGAGGCGACAATACGGTCGGCTCTAGGAAAATGTAATGTAACTTATCGCTCTGTGGGAGGAAAACACCGTGGTTTTACTACTCACGATGCTCCAAGACTTACAACGGGTGGCATCTTATATAATGTTGCCTGCCGACTCATTGAGCGACAATCGTGCGTCTTCTCTCTCGGTGGAGACGCTTGTCCTTCGCGGGCACGACAGTCACGCATGTTGTGTTGAAACATGCGGGGATTACGTTTCGTAAACTGCACTAAATCATCGTGACTGCAGTGCGCCGACATGCGCGTCTGTCTCTTAAAATTCTGAGGATTTTCTCTTGTATCAATATAATTATTTTTTAATAACTAGAATTACACTGAACTTCTTATCGGATATATCCAAGGAAAAAAAAAATTATAATTATAATAGCTTTTAAGAAAATATTAGTTATTTATTACCGATTTGAACACAGTTTTACATAAATTAAAGTAAAATTAGAGTTAAATGAGATTAAAAGTGTTACTTTCATAATACATTTGTTGCCTGTCATTAATTAAATATTGTTATTACAGTAATATTATTTGATATTTATTGTTAGGTTAGTCTATTGCCTAATGCTCATCTATTATTTTATACCACTGAGGATTATGAGTATTACGATTTTTCATAATATTCTTATAAATTTATATGATATTATATGTGATTTACATAAATCGAATATGAATTCGGTTTGCAAATGAGAAAAGAGGATTTTCCAACAGGATGCCAGGCACCAATAATTTATATTCAGCGACATATTGCGAATTTTCTAAACCTATTATTATCCCCTGTTGCAATATCGTACAGGTGTGGAGAACGTTTCGACCGGAAAGAAAAGTCTCGTGCATACGTCACGACTATTTATAAAAACTAATGGCGGTTAAACACTGTAACTCATAAACTTATTATACTTAATAGCCGCCAGCATATTTATGTCGAACAAATTAGTACCGCTTCTCGGTTCGCTATACGACTTACAAATTATACACGAACCAGAATTATCTTACTAGGTGCGTATAAAAACGTGCTAAGATTACACGACAGAGACGCAATTCTGACCTATTAGCAATTTTTAATAAACGAAATTTTGTGAATACATAGTCGCAGCGTTGCTAAAAGCCTGTACTTTACGGAGATGACAGCTATCTGTATCGTGTAGAATGATATATAACACTCTAAAAAATAGCGGTGTGAATTTAGCACTCTGCGATGCTTATAATTCTCACTATGTTAGTGTTAATATTAACACCAATAAGATATGGATTTAATCTCAGGGTTTCAAATCCTTATATCAACATCATGATGATGTTGATATAAACACTTAGAGTTCGAAATCTATTATACAAGATGTTGATGTTAACATTAACAGTGAAAATTATATGTATAGACATCGCATAGATATTAAAATCACATCACGGTTAAATCCAATTAACATATTTTTTATTAGAGTATACAGGATGATTTTTGTGTCATAAATTAAAACTTTTCTTTTTCAATTAACGTGGAAATCAAGGTAATATTCTCGATATTTTAATTAACATTGCGATATTTATATTCGATTTAAATCATAAATCAATAGATATATTTTTTTATCTACAAAAACCATACTGCCACATTGATTACAATAGACGTCGGATAATCACCACGCGCTCCGCCAGAAATTTGACTTTTAATCCTCTCACATAGCGTGAGGAGATATTTTTCGTGCACGCGAAGTCGTTCGAGCGTGAACGATGAGGAGTGGAACGGAACATCCCCCTCAAGCATGAATTAGAAGTGTCCATTGAGTCGTCTAATTTTATACGTTGTAAATCTCCTCCCACATCCGATGACGCGTCGCGTGCACGAGAACCCGTGTTTATGTATATCAGGATGCCTACACATGCGACTACGTGAATCTGCATCGTGCACCACATTGCACCAGGGTGCATACCGCAGCTGCATTATTGCATCAGCGAAGCGTACACCGTGGAGATCTCTGTAATAAATTATTTCGCACCGACGACAGATTTCCTATCAGAGTTTGTCACATGGCGATCAAGAGAAACGGTGCGGTGGCGAGGTCTCGCTGACGAATGTACAAATCAATTGCAACGGCCGAGTATGGAACGAAACAGCCGTTCTTCGTCGCATTCAGGTCATCAAACTCGCGCGGATTACGTAAAATCGTTTTAGCATCCTGGTACCCAGACATGAGAGGGAATGATATATAGTCGTTACGTGGCGTCGATAGCGTGCGAAGAGCTGGGCACCGGTCCATCGATCATTGTCGCTCGAATATGGAATGTAAGAACGATAACTCGACCTGTCCACCAACATTGCCACGCAATCGTTATATTAATATTAGCGCTAGTCGGATATTGCTCATGATAGCGACTTAATAAGAGTCTCGTAATAGAGCTCGGCCGTTTATAGCAAGTTCCTTAGTGCTAGATGAAAGCGAATTGTACATATTTTACGGTTTTAGTGTATATGAATTAAGTTCAAGAATTAAGTCTTCAAGCGAAGGTTTCATTCGCGCGCGACTGTGCAAAACCGTGGGATGAATGTTTACAAAATTACCGTGACCATCTTTCATCTTGTCCGATTGTTACGTTAGCCGTTATTCGTATCAGTCGTTGAAACATCGTCCGAGTTCATAGGGCATCGATGTTGCAGCCGGGAAAGAAGAAGGAAATTCTAATAACATTCGGAGAGGAAGATAAGAGTTTAATTATTCACGCAAAGCGGAGTTCCCTGGACCGCGCGGAGGGTCTATCTAGCCTCGCGCTTGTGTGCACACGCGCTCGGATTTACGTGGTGTTTGTGTAGTACCGCAATACGTAGGTATATACCTTATATCTACCTATCGTGAGCGCGATAAATCTCGCGGAGTCAGGTGGACGATGGTCATCAGCTAGTTGCCGCGTGTAAGAGGCCTACGAGAGGAGACTTGGGTTTAAGTCTGTTCTCATGATGCTGAACGGCCTAGCGACGACCCACGACCCTGCTGGCCACAACTTACCACGCGGTACACCCGCAGTATGCTTTCTCTGCTATGATCCACCACGGCATTCCTGACCCTAACCGTGACGGCGTGGACCGGGCCGGAATACGCAATTCCGCGGCGCGACGTGGAAAGACGTCGGATGCAGGAAATGCCGCATCGATCGCAACGTCGCCTGTGCTAATACGTCGGATGTTTGCTTGACATCCTTGGGAGATTGAAGTTCCCTTTGGTCTGTACAGTGCAATACAGCGTAACGCAGCATAAATTAATGATAGTTGGAGATTTTGAAAAAAATTTATAATTAAAAAACATTTATCATTAAGGAAAACGAATATCTAATTTTATCTCGGTAGCTACTTTCTTTTGCAAAGAAATAATTAATAGTATCAAGAAATTAATTTTTGGTTTTGTTTGCGAAAAGATCTCTCCAACAAAAATATATAGCAGTTTGGATATTCATGAGTAAAAAAAAAATTCTTAAGAATTACAAAAAGGATATAGATTGCACTGAGGTCAACTGCTCCTGGAACGCAGTCTCGAGACGTTTTGCGTCTCGCTGAACTACCGATTTAGCAGACCGGAATACAAAATGTGCTCGGAGAGGGCGGAACGTCGAAGTGATTCAACTGCGTTCGCACGACGCGAAATCTCTACAAATCATGAAAGGAATGAGGGAAGAGAAGGAGGAATCGCACCGTAAGAGTCCACGGGACCTCCTTACAGTTAGAACAGTACGAGCTAAGGGGGCTTGGCACTCATTAATCTCGGGATCTAGTCTCGTCAAAGAGGACACTGCGAGATACGCGAGGACAAAGGGCTTCCTCTGGCGCGGTATCGCCGCGCAATCTCGTCACATCGTATGCTCGCAAGGCGGTGATCGCGAAACATCGAGGAGCGGGCGGGAACCTGCGGCGCGAGATAGAATCTCGACGAGCGACCACACAATGCCAAACATATTAATTAATGTGCATCGCCTCGGGAGCCGCGTGCAATGACGTGGGACCGTAGGTAGTACATTTCGAAGATAAAATGTACCATCTACAATGTCGTACTATTATATAGTACTTGTAGCTAATAGTCATAAAATAACAACAATAATAGTTTTGATGATAATAATGTACATAACTATATATTTATATTTCTCTTTACTTTTATATTATTCTTGTAGTTTTTTTTTTATAACGAAATAAATGATTCCAAAGAATTATGTCTGTATTTTAACGCTTAAATTGCATATATGTACTAAAAATATAATTTTATATTTTTAGCACATATTCGCACACAGAAAAAAAAGTTTCTTTAGATTTAGTATTCTTATTTGATTAAAATTTGTTTCATTGAAATAACGTATGCTTGTACAAAATATTATTTGTTTGAATAAAAATTTTGTTTTTCATTCGAGAAACTTCTATTGCTTGAGAGAAATAACATTATTATTTAAAGTAATATTTTTCAATTAAATAATATATTATTTGGTTACAATGAATACAATGAAACAAATTATTTATTTGAAAATGGCAAAATATATTGATAGAGGTTGTTCCATGCAAATAATTGCTTTCTTACACTGAGAAAAAATATAGTTCCATGCAAATAATTGCTTTCTTACACTGAGAAAAAAATATAATTAATTTTAATAAATATTAGTTCAATATTGCCAACTGAACATTTACTTACAGTAAGTAAATATTTGTTCAATAAAAAAAATGATTGTTAAATCAAATTAACATTTCTTTTATCAAATAAATATATCTTTATATATTTAACAAATATTTAGTTGGCAGTATTCAACTAAATATTTATTAAAATTGACTATTTTTTTCAGTGTAGAACAATCATTACATTTTTTGGCCGAAAATATGGAAACAAATATGACTTATACGTCTAACAAAATAAAATTAAATAAATGCTATGTGCTACATCAATTATATTTGTGCCGTACAGTTTGATCACGCGAAGATATTATCTGTTCAAACAAATAATATATTTAAGACAAAAATATATATTGTTTCAAATTCAAACATTGATTTGTTGGACCATTCCAAATAACAAATTTATTTGGATACAATAAAATTTATTAAATCCAAAAAAATCTTTTTCTCTGTGCAATTAAGCATCAAAATACAGACATTATTCTTTGAAGATTTAAACGATTCGCGTGCTCTATACGTAACATCGTACAGTGTAATTTCGAATTTAAAGTGCCACGTACGAAAAATGGGCGTCAGCCGAATAGACGAGTTCATGCGCGCGCGGATATAATTGCGCGCACGAATATTATCTGCCCGTTTTGTCGGGGAGTAAATCGCGACTACGTTAAATGGGCCGACTAACTTCAGGGTGCGAACGCTTACGCGCATCCTCATTACGGTTTTTACTGCGGCAGTTTCTCCGAACCATTACATCGTTACACGGCCAGGAGAAAGAGAGGCACCTCGCGGCACCTCGCAAAACGCTCTCTCGGTCGAGCGAACCAAGCGAAACCAACGCGACCGTAAACGCGGGACAAAAATATTGATAAACCGGACGCAAGCTCGCGAGATCGCGGCATTGCATACTTTGTGCGCATCCTGCTTTCAAAACGGTTTACGAGCATCGACCGATTCGTTTGAAGAAACGACATGGGACAGACCCGCACGCACAAAGTATGTCTTATCAAACGATAAATTGTCGCTTAATCAACGGACGCGATTAAGAAAGAGTTGAAAAAAGAAACAGGAGGGAAGGGAAAAGTCTTGATATTTATTAGATATATTCGCGCTCTGGCGAACCGCGTAATCTGCCGCCAAATAAGAACGGATAAAATACTAGAGTCGTTTTATGAGCGCACTTAGGCGGCATGCGGAGGCGATCTTGATCCACCTTCTTCTTGATTCTTTTCTTATCCTATTCTGTCTTTTCTTCTTCACATATCTCGTCTTTCTGTATGTGAAATCATTTTCCTAGATCCTTTAACGAAGATGACGGTATATTCTTGCCACAAAACAGGGATCTCGCTCGCAGACATTAAATTAAAGAGCTCCCTCTCTCTCTCTCTCTCCCTCTCTTTCTTTCTCTCTCTCTCTCTCTCTCTCTCTCTCTCTCTTTCTCTCAACTTTCTTTCTCCATCATTTTCTCGTTGCCATGCGATGTACCGCCGGGATCGTTTTCTTGCGTATAATATCCTGTCATTAGTCGCCAACCGAGAAGAAACAAAAGCGCGTGCATGGCTTAACGTTCGGCTTTATCGCAGCAACGTTATCTGTAGCCGCTTCTACATTTCTCTCTCTCTCTCTCTCTCTCTCTCTCTCTCTCTCTCTTTCTCTTCCGTTTTTCTTCATATTTCGTCGCGTGATAGCGCGACCAACGTGTTTTACGGCGCTTTAACGCCCCGATGCCGCCGGCGGTGCTGTACGTGCACTTGACGCCACGGAAATCTGGAAGCACGGATGCATGGCTGTATGTACCGTGAATGCCGTGACGACGTTTAGCGGAGCAAATGATTCCGTGCTTCGGCGCCTTTCATGGTCGGCTCACGCTAGTCACAGCCAGTATGTTAACAAATGCAATACTGCTACTCACTTTAAATCTTAATCCGATGCACTTTTCAAATTTCAATATTAGATATATCATGATAATCTTAGATGCTGAAAATCTCGCTTATTATAAGCTGCCTTAGAGTTAGTAATTATTGCACGATCGATTTGTCCAATAAACGCTATCAAAAGTTGTCATCGTACCTCTCAGATCTCGAATTTTTTAAAATATTTTAATTACACACAACATCTATCGATATTGAGTAATGCAGTATTGCTATAGATATTTAAATTTTATATACAAGAAAAACTACTCTTAATGTAACATAAAATTTTCATAAATTTTACATTTTTAATGATAAAATATTTATAATATCTAGATCTCTAATAAATACAAATAATTATTAATTTGAAAAGAAAGAAAGAATAAGCACTCGATCAAATTTAATCTTATAATTATATAGAGAATGTAATCCAATGTCTCATCATATATACAGGGTAATCCATTTAACTAATTAGAATATCTCAAAATCCTTAAGATTAAAAACAAATTAACAAGAAGATATTGATTAATCGAGATATCCTTAACAACAAGGTAACTGAAATTTTTTAAATTGAAACTCTAATTTTTTATTTCATATTCATGTAGATCTGATTTCTGGGTAACACTAAAAGCTCGGGAAATCTTCCGGCGTCTTCCGGCAACGCGAGTTATAAGATTTCAATGGCGCTTCATTAAGTAAATGTCACGCCGGTGATTAATTCGACCGATTGTATTTGCGTCAAACCGGTCGATTGATTTTTCACGCGTCTCCCAACCAAATGGAGAAACTAATTACCGACGCTGCAGCCGATAATGTGCATTGTCGTTCGCTTCATTGTTCTCTGGATCTATTGTAGCGACGTGGCAAAACACATCGTCGTGCCAGCCTCGCCTCTCGTTCATTCAAATCGGCGAGAGGGGCGCGTTGCATTTCGTCGCGCGTTTCCATTTCGCACGTGCATAGCGTGAGAGAGACGTATGTGGGTGTTGCGTGATTTAAGTGTCTCGGCAGCATGGCCGCAGGCGATTTTCTTGATCCGGTCGTTCGCAAATCGCCCCCGCTATTGTGCAATCGTCGCATATTACATATACCGTACCGTGCGTTATCGACTTGTTGATTACTCCGCTTAATGGTGGGTCATGCCAATCTCTGTCAAGCATATTTACCGACTTGTCGATTTATACACTGATTCTGCAATTCGAGACGAAACGAAGGGAAATCTGCGAAATCTCGTCAAGATATCTCTCACTATTATTACAATATTTCTGAGAAATCCCATAGACCCATAAGAAGTAAAGAAAACAGAATATATCCAAAAATATTTTAAATTATTATATCGTTATATGTATAACATAATTCTATTTATTGCGACACTTAAAATATTCTCTTGGAATATTTTATTTAGATTTTCGTTATAGTTTCTATGTATCTCTACCGATTATAAAATGTACTGAATATTTTATATAGAAAGCACACATGCACGTACTTCGGTATTAAACTTATTCCAATTCTATAAGTTGAATAGTAATTTGATTATACTTTGGGGAAAATCGAGCTTACGACATTCAGGATGATTTCGATATATCCATCGCCATGCGGGATTCTGGGTCAGAAGTTCACGAAGTGCCTGGACCCGGGTAATTCTATTCGCCGCGGAATCTCGGCGAGCGCGCCGGATATTTTTGTCAGAGGAGTATCGTACGTAACGTAGTTTGCGGCGTGCGGAGAGAATGGAGAAAGAAGACTCTCATTTAATTGCGATATTCCGATATGGCATAGAATATGCGGCCTCGCGACGCGCGATGAAACGTTTCGGAATGAATAGAACGCATGGCAACGGCGATAACTAACTGCGCGGCTAAGCGTGCGTGAAATTATAAGTTATTGCAAATGCGCCCGTAATTTGCAGAACACATCGTTTATGTCGCTACTAATTATCGAGTTTATGGATTCCGGCTTACGATTATTCGTCGATTTCAAACGATTAACGGACATAAAGCGAAATCGTGATAAATCGATTTATATTTCTAGAACCCGTTTGTTTATGATTAACTTATAAGGAGACAGATGATTTAAAGATATGCAAGTTGATAAATGGCGTGTTCAGAACATCTTAAAAGAGTTTAATTTTAGGAACAATTACGATATGATTTGGACCGACGAGAATAAATTTACCTAATTAAATACAAAAATCTTATATTTGATCAAAGTGGATCTTAGTGCATCAGTTTTATAATTATATTTTTTTATTAATATATTATGTTATAGTTAAATTTACATTAGTTATACTTTTATGAGATGGAATAAAAATAATAAACTTTAAAATTTTTAAACATCTGAGCAACTTACTTTTTATTTTTCTTTTTAGAACAAGGTTTTGAAGAAAATTATACTTGAGGTATTATTGTCACCCCACCTATTTACTTAAAGGTTAAACATTGTTTCTTTAATGAATAGAAGAACATTTCATTTATAGAATTGTTTTGCAAGATTTGACATATACTTGAAACGTCGAGCAAGAGGTTTTAATAAATCATTATACATGCGTGAGATTTTAAACATAATTATCTGATTAAATTTGATAAACTTTACCGATAAGTAGCATCTATACAAGATTTCCACAATAAAACACAACTAAATATATCACTATCATATGAATCGAACCTTTCACGATTCCATGCACGATTCGCGCGAATCCTCTTTGCGATTCGTGGGCGAGATACGTAGTCAATGAGTAAAGGCAAACATTAAATCGCGCTACATTACGAACAATGCAATGTGCCCACACGATCTGAAATCTTCCGTCCCGAGAATTCCTCGCAGTGCGTACCAACCCACCATGCCGTAGCTTACATTCTCGATGCCACCCGCGGTCTCTAAGTCTCTTCGTAAATATCATCGCGCAGACCATTGTTACTGCCTTAATACCGGTGATTTTACGCAATTAAAGTACAAGATCCGTTCCACCTTCACGATGACATTCGATCCCGATTAAATTCAAATCCAAGTGCATTCGGCAGCTTAACATACCATCTATACTGGCTCTTGCCAGTTCGGCAGCTTAACATACCGTCCATATTGGCTCTTGCCAGCTTCCGACGAGTCTGCCGATCGCTAATTTATGCTCTGGTTCGACGCCGAGATCGGCTAATTGTTTTTTCTATAGCGCTTCTCCGAAGGGCCGTACGTCTTGTTGCGTGTCGACTGGTGATCACCCGTAGATTACTTGGCGGCTCACGCCCTACGATCGGCCGATCTAACCGACGCGTAAAAACCATTCGGTCGGACAATTTGCGTGCCGCTCCCGGACGAGGACAGATTCTCGCACCTGGCATTCCGGTTCCCGCAAACGAACGGTTGCAGAGATCGCGGGGATCGGAGATGTCATGAACGATTTGCGTGGGCGGCGAGTTCTGGAATGAAGCTTCTTGCGGTGTCATTAAGATACGATTAATTTACGGCAATCGTAATACGAATGTAGAACATTGTTCAGATTATCAGCAGCTAAATTGTCGTCCTTTTGGACCTGAGACGTCTCATTACACCGCGTATAGTAATAAATCAGGATCGGGCAGCTCTTAATCTCTTTTTTAAATTCATTTCTCGCTCTAATTGCTCGAATGATGTAGACACGATCTATCTTTGTTCAACAAATCTATTCTAGTACAATATACGTAACTAGATAAGGTAAATGAATTTACTTAATATTTATCGGGATATTTATGTAATTTTATCAGAAGCTGGTACAATTTTGATCTTTAGATAGATAAGTAGAAAGAAAAGATAATTAAAAACGCGATCGCATGACAATCAATGATTACTCTTTGTATCTTTCCCTTATGTCATCTTGGCGTTCAGAGTTCTTCCTCTTCCTTTCTTTCAGTTAGCATTTTGCGGAAAACCCGCGGCGCGAATTTCATATATTCGATAAAATACATCGGTTGAGTATCGAGTTCAATTAATCACTGTTAATTACGGATGCGGGGGTCCGGCGAACGAGAGCGATTAATGAGTAATTGATTTCGATCACGCCATTCGCCGATCGGGAAATGAGTTACATCGTGGTCATCGAAGACGGCTGATTATAAATTTTTTTGTTCATACTGAACTCATGTATGTTTAAAATCGATAGGTATTAGATCTTCCGTATCATAAGATTAGAAATACAAATCAGATGTGTACAGAATAAATAAATCATTTAAGTTTGTCAATTTCTGTGTATGTGTTACAAATAGATAGTAAAATAGAAAGAAAATCCTACAAAATCCTGGGTTCAATTTTACAATTTTATTAATAGTGTATATAATATATTTTGTGCAACTCTTTTAAAAACCGATGATATCGTATATTTTATGGAATTTCTGAAGAAATACATTCTAAAAATAGAATTCGAATGTAGATACTTAATTATCACGTTAGGATTCATGTAACTCGTTCATCACTCGGTTGCGCTGATAGCGTATAATTAGTGAGTCCTAATTTTTTGATTAAATCAAGCTCCGTCGATGTCTTCCACAGTATAGATGGTACCAGCTGCGATTAGGTATATCTGGTATGCCTCCTGTCAGATAGACTAATCTGTGGTTAATCAATTCCGAAGCTCACGTGTTCTTATTACCTGCTCGATTAACGATTGCTTGACTCACCTGACTCCAGTAATTCAAATTCAAAGGAGGTCGAAAGAGTGTATAAGAATGCACGTTGTGTTGCATTGCGTTGTGTGGGTTATTCACAAACATGAAATAAATTTACTTCATCCCTTTCCTCTCGTTATTTGAGCAAAACCATTTTGCAAGACAAAACGGAATGCAACAGTTATAAAATCAGCTCTGATTTCATTCAAAAATTACGTGGACAAGTTTACCGATTAATAGACAGACTTTTATAAAACGATAGCGTTTTGGAAAAATCTTTATGAAATAAATTTTAAATTGCATTTATTGTAAAGTAATTGTAAAACTGTCATTTAGAAGACTTAAATAAATTACAGTGCTTTGATTTTGGTAAATCTAGTTTTTAATTATATATATAAAGAATGTAAAATATTTCACAATAATGTTATCTAATAATGTGTCTTCATTAAAAATTTTACTTTATTTAAAAGGAAATTACTTTGGTGAACGATAAATTTTCTTCTTGAAGTAAAAACTAAACATAAAGAGATGGAATTATAAAAAATTTATATAAAATTACGCCAGTTATAACGAAATTCTCAATTGAATCACGCAGAAGTACGTAATACTAGAGTATAATGCAGTATAATATTCTCATCAGAATAATAATTGCAGTTTTTACGCTTGAGTCGATCGTAGTCATTGGGATCTGCAACAAAACGGCAGACAGGCCTTTAATTAATTAACGACGGGTTTCACCTTGAAACGTTGAGTTCAAACGAGGATACATTGATCGACGGTCGATTTCGCCAATCGATAAGGGAGCGTCGCGGACGTCGCGGAAAACGCTGAGTTGTGATTACATTGTTTGGAGCTGAATAGAGCCGTCCACGCACGGATACGCAACACCATTGTAGGTACTCGGAGAACCTGCTGGTTCCGCGGTCTCCTACCTCTCTCTTTCCTCCTTTCTTTTCTCTCCTCTTTCTCGCTCCCTCCCCTCTCTCTTTCACTTCTACGCGTGTGTTGAATTTATACTTTATATATATATATATACAAGATATATAAATACAAGACCGGTAACCCGATGGTTACCGGTTTCACGTACCGGAAGGTGCTCTCTTCGAGATAGCTCTTCTCTCAGCTGCGTCTTGATTAAAAATTATGTCATTGAATTGCGATGAACCATGCACTAACTATATAAAACGGAGATTCTACGCGGCGACGTGTGATTATTTACAGTTAGCCGCGCTAAGAGGTGATGGTTTCACAGCGATGGCTTCGGCTGTAAAAGAAACGTACATTTGGCCAAGATTCGCAGCCTCTCGTGTCATAATTACGATTTATTTTAAAATCAATTAAATGGTGGTGCAAGCATCGGCAAAAAAATTACCGGTTGTCACCGGCACGTTCACGTCACGTTCTCCTTGCTAAATCCGAATATAGCGCATCACCTCGTTACAATCGAAAAAGAGCGATCAAGAGCCGATCGAGAATGAGCGTAACAATCGATCGGAACGTCTGTCGATTTAAGTGACGTTCTTGACAACTCTCCGAAATTATATAGCGCGTGCGCGAGAGTATGAAGAGAGCTCGGAAGACCGAAAAGAACCTTTGTTTTGCATCGCGATGCCGCTTTAATATCTTTGCGAAGCTGATCATGTGAAAAATCACAAGCGCAATACCGTCACATTTGCACAGTTATTCAATATTCTATGTAATAATACATTTTTTGTTCTTAGATTAAGGTATTCTAAGATTTTGAAACACATCTAATTAAAATTATCGATTCATTTACTATTAACAATATAAGCATATCGCTTCGTTACTTCAAAAACTCAAAAAAAGTGATTGATGAGTTATTGTCATGAATCAATTAAATAATCATCAAAAGTGAATTAATTTAACTTCATAAAAAAATCGTTACAACTCAAAAAGAGTAATTCTTAAAAATCGTGAAAATCGTCACAATTGAAAAAGAATAGTTTTTAAAAACAAAAATAACACGTTAAAAATATATTCTTCTCACCGATATTATTTGATCAATAATTTCCTGCCAAATTGAAAAAAAAATTTTCTCTTTTTCTGAAAAATTTAATTTTTTGAATTATAATTGTCTACTGTTTTGAGTTATATCTTTTTTGAAAAAAATGATATATAAACGATATTCATTATATTAGAACAAAATTTATGAATGCAAATATATCATGTTTTACATGAAATTTTAAAAAACTGTACGGAATGAAATGTAAATAATTAGAAAATTTATAATTATGTTTGACACAGAAGATAACTGTATTATTTTTTATTCATACGTTTCAGAGATAGCAATGAGAATATTTTAAGTATACTCATCTTTATTTATACGAGATCTTCTGACAAAGTATCCGGAGAGATATCCAAACGTTCTACCATAATGCCATCTTGCTATGCATACGGTTACTCATAATGCGTATAGATTATCGCGACGGGATTAATCGGAGACACTAATACGAGCGATCGACGGACGAAAGGGATAATTAAAATTCGTGTTGCGATTTCGACGAAAAACAGAGCGGTTAATGCTATCAACGTCGATATCGACCGCGCAGGATCCCGCTAATTAGTGATGCAAATGCGAGTTGCAGCGTTGCAACTTGCAACAGGCGACCGGTGTGGATACAACCAGCCTGCTCTTAAGATACCACAAAAACCGTATCCGTATAGCGTGTCTATTAAACGCACGTCGCAGGTGTAACGTCAAAGCTCTTCCGCTAACCCACTGTATTTACGACTCGTCACGCTTTTGCGAGACTTACATTCTACCTGCATTTCGACCTTATCTCAAGGTTAATTAAAACAGAGTTAATTGAAGGCTGCAGAAAAATACTTATCGATATCATTGGAACGTCTTACTTAACAAAATAAGACATTTTTAGAAATAATTTTCTCACTATTTAATATAAATAATATAAATAATATATGGTTTAATTCATACAATTAAAAAAATCAATTCGAATAAGAATCAATTCGAATATAATCAATGCGATATCTTTATAATGTTCTATTTATTGCGATGTTTTATTATTTTAGATTACAAACAGTTTTATAATCTATAATTGATAAACATAATTCTAAAATTTCGTGATATAGTGCACATGTATCGCATGTGTTAAAATTAATGTAACAATTTCAATCAAGAGAAAACAAGAATTCTTTAAATTACACAAATGACTCAATGAAAATATAATACTACTACTTTCTAGCCCGCAGCAATAACATTATGTTCAGATCCGCGTTTCCAGTCGAAATATCAATCATTGGAAATATTCACGACACCAATGAACTCAAAACTTGCGGCTTTGCCAGTTATGACTTTTTCTAACAGAGGTATGACATGATAGACGAGGAATGAATTTCACAATGAATAATTATACAACATAAAAGCGAGCAATAAACTCTTGCACTAACGACTGAGATGACGTACCAAGTTGAAACCAAAATTATTCATATTCCATTTTCCATCGCGATCGCGTCGTCTTATTCAATTTTCTCGCTCTCAGATTTTTATCTGAATCGAAAAGCGAAAATCCGAGTTGCCCATTACACCTATAACTTCCGGTCGGAAATTTGCGGGATCGAGTTTGAGACACTCGTAAATTATGTCGAACTTACGTGTCCGATATTTTCCTCGCGCGACTATATCGTACCATCATTATCGGTAAACATACTATTAGCATCGCTTGGGTCTGAGCAAGCTGGCCGGGGGTAAAAGAGCCATGTACCAATCTAGCCTCATAAAACTGGTCGAGTGTCCGGTAATAATGTGCGAATGCGCTATCCATCAGCCAGGACAAAACAGTTAAGCGGCTATACTTCAGAGCGCGGTAATGAACGCCGATCGGGTGAGGCAAAATGTCGACGAAAAGAAATCTGGCAGAACACGCACTAAATCTGCCACCACGTATCAGAGAGGAGCAGTGATAATTTGCACTTACATTTCATAGTTGATCGGCCGCCACTGTCATTACAACCGTACACCTCATTACAACCGTAATAAACCTACTACTTTCGGTTTTTCTCTTTTACTCGAGGTATGTCTATATTGGAAAAAGAATTTGGTTTCATTACTTGAAAATGGACAATTATAAATTTTGTAAATAGAAAATTAGAATTTCTTGATTCAATTTATTATAATTTTAGTTGAGATTAAAATTCTGATTAATGTGATCAGAATCCTATATACTATGATTCTATTTTCAATTAGAAATTTTTCTTAGAGATTATTTTTAAACACAATGCTAGAATCACGACGCGAACATTAATACAAATTATAAATCCTGATGAAGATTTAGTTGCTGGAAATACGTAGATAGAATTTCTTAATTTATTTATGGTAATCAAGAGAAGATAATTGATATGCATAATGATTGATAATTGTAATGCGTGTCCTTTCATATTTCATGAAGAATTGATTGATTTTAACGTCAGTATAATTTTTAAAGAGAGAATTTGAAGAAATTGTTAAGTATCCTCAAGTTATAAGAAACGAGTATCGATGTGGAAATCTCGGTGGAAATTATGTGATTAGATCCGTATATGTCCATCATCTAATGGTAGTACCGTCTCGCACAATATAAGACAGACGATTAGGAGAGCGCTGGTAGATGATGCGGCATATACTTGCCCACTAGTTAAGTACGGGAGCTGTATTGCGATCGATCGTTAATAACACTTCGGACTATAATTGGATGCCAGGATCGCCACCTGCTGTTTCCATATCGTCGATGTAGCCTAATTTGAGTACCCGGTAGTTATCAACGCTGCGAATCACACGAATTAAAACCTCTCTCGTGTGGTCCGGATATATTAGCTGTAGAGATAGCGGTGCAATTAAATTCTTCGAGCGTTGACATGAACTAGAACAGTGATCCTGAGCACGTTCGTGCCTCTAAGTTTCTTGTTATATTATCTCAGATTCTTTTTTTTCTTGTTTTTTTAGATGCGAGAAAACATAAAACTATAATCTCTTATGTAAATGACCATCTTGTCCAAAAACTGAGGTTGAAGTTAATTAAGTCAATAATTAAATCATATAATTAATTATAATGATTAATATTTCATATTATAAATAAAAATTTAATCTTGCGATTCTACATCTACAAATCTGCAAAATAACTTTATTCTAAGAAATTTGGCTAATAGTAATTATATAAAATATATTTCTGCATGTTATTAACAAAATTTTAGTGAAACGTATTTTTTTTAATTATATTTTTTAGTAATAAATTGCTGAAGTCATTTTTCAAACTTTATCTCAATTTATTAAAGAAATAAATATTGAAATAAACTTTACATATCAAATTGAAGTAAACTTAGTTTCTTGTAAAAAAACTGTATTAAGAATAACCTTACCCTTACAAAATATGAAGCAAGAAGATTTATCTTGTTACAAAAAGGTTAAGTTATTTCCGACTTCCGGGATAAAACATTCGTGGTAATCGATTTTACCTTTTTTTTTAATAGAGCATTAAATGCTCGGCGAGCATTACGTTGCATGTACATTCGGACACACTTCTTGCATACACCGATATAAGTCACGATATGAGTTGAGTCAGAGATGTTCGCGTAGTCTCTGATTAGGGCTAGCCCCTAATCTAGCTCGGGAGAGTCAACATTGCTGCCGGTGATAGCATAAATCTACCTTAATGATATCACCACGTAATGCCGGGGGGTGACGCTATCTCGGCCAGTCGGTGTACGTGAGAACTCACTGACACCTCGGCATCTGGAGTCTCACGAGCAATCGCGCGCAAAGAGAAGATGGTATCGCCGAGGTTTCCTCTTCCTATCTGTCCGACACGTCATTTAGGTGGAACCACGCAGCGACGAGCGGCTTGAAATTCTGTTCGGGACATGATGGTTACGCCTGCCAACGACCGCGAGTAACTTCTAGTCTCTGTGCCAGTCTCGTTATTTCTTGACAAAATGAGAAGATTACTAAAAAAAAAAAACTACCATGATTTTATTATTACTTGAATTTTTTCGCGCGACATTATTTTATAAAATAATATATTCTCGTCGTTTACGCAGTTTCATGGCTCAAAAAGATCCGTTATAACTGTATAATGTTTTATTTCGTTAATTAATAATACTAACATTTTATTCAGAGATATTCCACTGAGAATGATTTGTTATAGAAACAAATCAAGAGAAAGCAAATGTGATATTTGTTTAAAAAATCGATAGATTTGTTACGATTGCAAATTAATTCGTCAATGTAACAAATAATAAATAGTATCGCTAGCAAGTAAGAGGTTCATATATATA
>NW_017259583.1:3601121-3611074 GCF_001594045.1 Atta colombica | reverse complement strand
ATATATATATATATATATATATAAACGATTGCAGGATCCTAAATCGTAAGAAATTCTAATTCTAATCAAATATTCTCCTTACATTTGATTGTGCTTGGTCGGTTTCATACGACTTAAGATTCTACAATCATCTACGATTTCTATGTAAACGAGCCTAAAGTCTATCCAAAAGATAGGTTAGATTCTATATAGTTTGCTTCTAATAATTGATTATGTTACTAATAATTGATTATAGTATAGCAGCAACAACAAAATTTGTTGTCACATATTTACCGATCACCGGTTAAAAGTGATCTGGTTGCCTGCTAAATTAATAAAATCCTTTCTCTCAGTGTCTGTGTTCGTACGAAATTATCATTGCATGTAAATTTTGTCGAAAATTAATGATAATCGCGTTAGGAAGACAGAGATGAATCAATAAGGATAGTATTTTTAGATTGAATATGTCTTTTTATATCGAAATTAATACTCTGGATGGACCACCAAAGAGAGTTTCGCTTATGAACGGAAGAACGACGAACGGTTCTCCGGCTATAGAAGGATCTTAGGATAGAAAGAGTCACCGTTAGAATCGCATTAGTATCGCATGATAGATTCCGGTATTAGCGTCACATCGACGACCTCCGGGGTAGAGTCCTGTCGGAGAATAGGGAGCAGTTAGATGGCGGCATTGTGACCGCAGGACATCTAAACGGTACTGAGAATCGGCAGATTCTTCAGGGTCTTTCTCTCTCGTTCCGTGTCTCTCCTTTGCTTCCTCGCTCGAGACTGGTAAATGCTACTAATCACTTCTCGATCCTTTCTAACCTGACTTCGTCGCGACAAGAGTTATAGCAATCAGCTTTATTTGAACTATTTCCAGCAGGATCTCGTCACGTAAAAATCCTTTGCATTTGAAAATCGTGTCAATGCAACTTTGTGATTTCGCTTTTCGAAGAAGAGAAAGCACTGATTGTCTCTTGATTCAAGTTTGGAAATAATTGACTGGATTTTCACATTTCTAGAATTGTAGCAGCGAATGAGAAAGAAATAATCGAATTAATTGAAATAAGTATAAAAGCAATTGGTGATATAACAGTTTGTTTATATAATTAATCAGTGTAAAGGTGTAATAAACATATAAAATTTGTAAAAAGTCGAAGACTATAAAACAAAGTTCGCTGTCGACGTACATTTCGGAGCACTGTAATTTATCATCAAAATAAGACAAAATCTAAATTCGTCAGAGTTATCTCCGCGTCATTGATTGACAACCACCGCGTCGAACAATTAATCCTTTGCAGTCCTTTTAAAAGATTAAAAGATTATAAAATTTGCTTCCTATTCCAAATTGAATTGTACGAAATAATATACAATATATAGAATATAATAATAGTATTTTGTCATGTATCTAATAAAAAAAATTTTAATTTTGTATAAAACTTCAATTGTCAATTTTACATGGACGATATACTGCGAAGGATTAGTAAGTAAGATCCGCAGTACTTTTCGTGTGTAGATGTTCATGATTGATCGCGATTTTGGTCGTCAATCATCTCCTTGTCGCTGCTACTCGATCGGCTGCGCGTCTGACTTCGATCCTGACTACGACTCTGATGTCTGGACGGCGTCTGGTTGTGGACACCCTTCTTATACAAATAAGTCATGTCCTTTCGGAGATTCTCCATCGGAGAATTTCTCAAGGTGTTGTTTTCCGTGCGCTTCCTGGACGTGGCGCACTTGGCACATCTGGTTGCTGCGAGGGACCTCGTCCGAATCGGGCTTCCCCCTCTGCTCCTTGAGCTTCTGCTTCTTCTCCTTCCCCTCCTCCTCCTCCTGCCCCTGCCCCTGCCTCTGCCCCTGCCCCTGCCCCTGCCCCGTGCTCTGCCTACGCCCCTCCTCCTCCTCCTGCGACCTCGTCGGCGACTTGGTTTTCGCCCTCGCACTCGACCACGTCGCCTCCTTCGCCTTCGTCTCCTGCCTTGCTCCAAGGGCGTCACGGTATGTGCTTTGTACATCATCTCAGGATCCGTATTCAGGCTGTAATAACCACGGTCCCTCTTCAGGATACCGTAATCCAAGCCACGTTTCAAGGCAGCGAATATCTGCGAAAAAAAGCGTTTCTTGTATGATTAACAAACGCTTTTCTACTACGTTCGTTAATCTACATTTTTCAGTAAAATTTTCCGTACTTTAAGTAATATGATGCAACAAAATTCAAATTCAATTTTACGATATCTTTTGAAATTTAGGAAAATAAAAAATTCAAAATTTAAATATTAATGTATTAAAATTAATTATTATTATATATTAATTACTTCTGTGATTAGAATAAGAAATTAATATATTGATAGAAATATCATAAAAATAATATACGTAACAACATGCTTTTTATGTAAAAACATGAATAAGTAAACTGTTAATTACCTGTTTTTGTATGTTGGAGTCCGACCCCGTATATTGGGATTTAATGTAATTCATGATTTCCTTCGACGTGGAACCACGAATTTCCCGCAAATTGCGTATAGCAGAGGCCACTAGGGCCGACATCTTTGGCTTCGTCATATTTCACCCTTTTTTGCCTCTTCTATCTTTCGAAGATGTTCCAAGATGTCGTTATGTGTTGTCTCGCGAGCAGATCTCATCAGAATTTTAGAGGCCACATTCGAAGAGCTCAGACAGGTCGAAAGTCGCACAAAGATCGTCGTCGACGTTAATTTCAGCGATCGGCTTATCATTTGGCGCAGGATGATTTCTGAATAGTCGCGGTGGTTCCTTTGCAACTTTCCGAAATGTGCGACGACGTTAAGATAACTTGAACTCGGTGAACGCGTATACTTGGAAACGGCACATTTAAGCCGGTGTGTTAAAATAGTCACTAAGAAGATTTAATAACCGATAAAAATCGGTTATATTGAAATGCCAAATATGATTTTGGGAAGAGAGGATGGAATGTTGCTCGTCAATGCCTGTCCGGAGATAACTGAACTGTTATTATTGATGCGCTATTTTGTTTGACACGCGTTGCCAAGAAGAAGTCATGGAATCTAGATTCGAATTGTTCAAAAAGTGAAGATCTCTCGATGCCAAAATTTTATTCAAATTAGAATCGAATATGACGTTATGGAAATAATTTGTAGCATAAATTCGAATTTAGAAAGATTAATATTAACATAAGAAAAACAGATGTATTATGCAGATTAGTATGCATGAGAACATATTTATTTTTATTTTTCTTTCGCAATTTCTTTTTTTTTCATTTAGTCGACATGAGATTATAATAATATACTAATTCTCACCTTATATATAATTCAGTTATATTAATAATTACAAGACATATTGATAGTATTAGCATCGAAAGAGTATAAAATAAATTCAGGATAATAATTAACAAGAATATATCGATCGTAATAACAAAAGATAAGAAGTCTCGCGCGATAAATTATGCCGACGTTGATCATTGAATAGCCTCGTTTCTTGCTTCTCATCGCTCGTTTCATATTCCTCGGGCGCGCGGTATCCTTTTTTACATTTCCCGCATAATTAGCATCGTCGTGCGTGCATTGCGATACTGGTAGCACGTAAGTACCATTGGCGGAGTAAATATCGTGTCACGTAACCGAGATGCATCACTCCCATTGAAAGCGCTTTAATTAATACACTTGTTTTAACACTTATATCCCGGACGCACGCATAATTAAGAAAAAAATAAGCGACTCCATCGATTATCGGTGATGTCGACCTATGATCCACATGCGACTCCTCGATCGATGGTAGCTTATAATTTCTGAGCATTTATCATCGCGATGAATGTAATATAAGTAATATTAATGATAACAAAACGTTTGCGGTTGCTCAAGATAAAGAAGCCGCGGAACAGTGTCTCGCCTGAGCCTGCAACAACCCGTCCATCTTGGAATGGCGAGCGGCGTGCAATATTGCAACTGTATAAATCTAATGGAGGTTCGGGGTCATCGCATCGGGGTTCACTTGGGTTTTGTATATGAAATTGCGCTACCGCGCTACGCTGTACGGTAGCTTGCGATAATACGACGGGTTCGCGCGCGAGAGTTTCTCTCTTTCTTCGGCCATCTCGCGACTCGTCTCATTATCCGTCCTTAACGGTGCCGTCGTCGGCAGAAAAGAAGACTTGGAATCGCCACGATTCCAAGTCGCTGCGAGCGCGCGCGGAACGCGTGTATCCCCGGACGAGACGACTTGCCACCTCGTCCGGTAATTGGACAGTCGTGGGGATAGCCGCGGTTTACAGGAATAACGCGGCAATTTAGCCGGCCGCTTAAGTCGCTACGCGTTCGCTCGCGCCGACGATTTCGTTCGTTAATCAGCACCAGGTGTCGCGAAATACCGTCTCTTCTCGAATGCGCACCTGCTTGTAAATGCCTAACGTCTATACTCCAATAATTATTTATCAACGTCGCATTGAGAATGGGGGGCACGACAAGTCGGCGGCATCCCGACCGCTCCGGCATTCGGGCGTTTTATTATTCATCGATCGTGGCGACGACGGCACACTTAGATCTCCTTCGTTTCTATACGCAGTATTTCTTCCTCGCGACGACGCGCGTGTTGAAACGGTCGCAAGTGCCGGTGTATTTCCGTAATTAAATTCAATCGATGTGAGCGTAATCAACGATATATCATTCGCGACGGCAAAGGCGATGGTTTTACTCCGTCGCCAATTGCGTTCTTATCCTTATAGTACACGTCGTAGATTGAATTTACATCAGTTGTTTCTGGAAACCAAACTTTGTTCCATGATTACATCCGTTCCAATTCTCGTTTCGAAGTAGCGCGCCGAAATAGGCGCAACAATTCGGATTTCACGCGCGTTATCTGTGCCGATGTCGTGAGATATTGCTCCACCGGCTTTTCGTGTCGTAAAGGGAGTCGACAAAACCAAATCTTAAGGAACTCTAGGAACGTGACTTCGTAACTCGGCGGCGCGGGCGCGACAAGAACGAATGAACCCGCGCTCTGTTCTAAGACTCTGTTATCCTTCGTCGAGACCGGGACTCCAACCGGGCGACAGGACCCTAACAAATGTCGCGTCAGGATAATTGCGTGCGGAATTCGCCGCTCCCGACGAGCGTGCTGTTCCTAACGCTGCGGGGGGACGGCGAGCGACGCAATCCGGACGGTTCCTCCTGCTTCTGATGCCGACGGAACCACCACAACGGTTCCACGCTTCATACGTTTATCATACATGTGCTTATATATGTATGCGTGGAGGAGCCATCACCTCCCTCACCGCGGGATGTCCGGCCGGACAGAATGTGGCGAACCGACCGTGACGATTGCCCACCGAGGCATTTTTACACCTACGCTCGCTCTTTCCAGGAATCCATCGATCCCGATCCTCCACACCTTGCGGCGTCTAATCACCGTGACTTCGCCAGCGTATTTTCTTCTAAAACAATGCCGAGACTTCCCGGAGCGTATGCGTGATTTTACTTGGCGCAGTCTACTTCTTGTTGCTTGGAAAGTCGTTAGGATGTTGCGAGAAGAACGTCAAACCGCTCGCAAGAAGGCCTAACCTCCGCCGATCGTCACAGATCTTGCGCCTTTTACGATCGCAACGATCTATTACGAAGAACACTTTGATGAACCTTTATTGAACTAGAATGCACGGTTTCCGTTATACTTCTGATCATCTTATTTCTTTACCTATATTACATTATATATACATATTGGGGGTCAAATTGTAAATAATAATTTTTCATGGAAAGAACAATTTTGCTGTAGTGTTTTTAAAAATTTAGCTAGATACAGATCTGAACATAATTTTAATGAATTATCAAAATAATTATATAAAGCGCTCAATTTGATTGCTAGAATATTAAAATTGTTTGTAGCGTTGCTCATTACGCTGGAGTTTTCTGTATACAATAATTTTGATAGTTTGAAATTTTTCAAATCTAACTAAATTTTTAAATATTTCAACAAAATCGTTCTTTTCGTGTATAAATTATTTAACTGTTCACAAAATAATGTTTCGTTTTCTTAAACGTTTACAGCTCGAAAAATATTAATATATCGACATTTCAATTAAAGAAAAATCAAGATTGCTTATCTATCCTGCAATATCTATCGTTAAAATTGAAAGATACTTTTAATACATCCTGTGTAGAAATTCTATATTTTTTTTAATTTAACCGCGTAGGGTTAATTGCTACTTGCAAAGATCAAAAGACCTGAGGCTGCGACAACAATCTTAGAGGTGTCACAGTTCGAGGACAGCGGTTCGATTGCGCTTCGAAATATCCCCGGAGGACGTTCATTAAATGACAGTAGAGTCTGTATGTGGAAAGACACAACCCTCGCGACACCGGTGTCGTTCGGTTGACCAATCAACGTGTCGATCGGTATATTGTGCACCGTGCACCGCGACGATTGTGATTGGCCGATCGGGCACCTTTCTGCCTTCTGCAACCGACAGTCGCATAAGTCGAACGTGTTATTCGCTTTGCATACTTGACCGGCGGCGCCCGACGCGGTTCATTATCCATCGTAAATGTGTTTTTTTTACCGCAGATCGCCATTTTGGATTAATTATCAGCCGACTTGTGCGCGTCACATTAGCGTTTTCCCCTGTGGCGCAATATACAAATTATTTCATCGACCAATCATCGAATGCATGCTTCCAGCAGTACGATCGTGCGCATGAATATTACGAGCGTAATAAATAATTGGTGTTCTCAAAACGGAGAGATCGAGACGCGTTGACAATTTTATTATCATAATTTGTCCTGTTCGCGAGCATCTATCAACGACGATGTGGCAATCAGGTTTTAATTATTGCCGCATGGAGAATATAATCTTTCCGATTATATGCCGCTCGCGCCGCTTAAGCTTTAGAAAGTGTTATCCACAGGTACTCATTAGCAGTATAATTTTTCGTACTTGTCGGATATGACCATTTCTGTAATAACATAATTCAATGAAAGTATTGCTTTCAGAAGTATTGCTCACAGAAAGTGAGATCTTAACTTAATTGTGACAAGTGATCAATTCATTTTTAATCATATGTATGTTATGCATTTTTGCGTATCTTGAATGACGAAGTATCTTAAACTTTGTGTCCATTAAAAATTGTTCAGAGATCTCGGATAGAGAAAGAATTAATAAATCACATTTGAATTCAGTCATATGCCAAAGCGATTGATCAATTCTTTTTCCGTTCAAAGGCTCCAACCGATTTCTAACAATTTTTTTCTTCAGATCCGTTGAAAATAGAAATTGCAGTATCTAGGAATAAACTGCACATGATTAATGAAACTAACGAAATCAGAAACAATATAAAATTGAATGAAATTAAAATCCCAAATGTAAAGATAGATTAGTGAAAATTTGCAAAAGATGTGAACAACTCCATAAATGCGTATCAGTCTAGATAAAGGATCAAATAAGGAAAAATAACAAAAAAGCAAGAGTACAATAATCAAACTTATAATTAAATGATAAACAAGTATTGGGGCAATAAAAGTAAAGTTACATGATGTGCATGTAATTATATAAGAAAAAGTCAAGATTGATTTCTAACACCGTAAACACAAAGTTTGAATATCGGGACTTAGTAAGAATTATAATGTTTATAATTGCACGGAAATGCATTCTTTCTTAATTTCGTATAGAAATAATTTTTGTACAATACATTCGGTTCGTCTTTCATCAAATTATACGTAGTTTTTGATCATCAGGTCTTTGATACTTCAGTATGCTATCTGAGATTTAGGTGCATCGCATTGCACGCGAAGAAACGATTGATCAGCCGAAATAATCGCTCTTTCTTCTTCTTTTTCTTCTTCTTTCGTTCACTCGCTCATTCTCGCGTGCCGGATTTTCGGTTTGCAATGGTTCGTGCCGGAAAGGTGAATTAACGGCCAATGAGAAAGGGTGCAGTTAATAAACCAGACATATTAAACGATTATATTAACGCAACCGTCGCCGGAGATTAATGCACTCGCGGCTTTCGAACGTCTCACTCCTCGCAAGCATCGAGGAAAGGTAGGAGCCGACAAGAAATATGATCTATATGGTGTGGACACCATTGCATCGCGATACCTTTAAGATAATTACGACCGTATGATTTTTGCGTATCGAAAGGCTATAGTTCGAACGACAAGTCGGTTGACTCAAAAGCGACGCATAATAAAATTTTTACTATCACTTTAATCAAGGCGAAAGACAACTGTAATAAAACTTGTAGAACTGAAATTATTCGAGAGATCATAGTAGACGATTATACCATTAAATGTAGATTAATTTTAAAAAATGGACTACATCCAAAATAATGTAAAATAATGAACTATTTGTATCAATTAATGTGATAATCAGTTTTTTAAAATAAAATTAAATAAATTTTTTTAATTCTAATTATTTTTTATGCTTGTATATATCATTTAACTTATTTAGCATCTTCTGTTTGTGATTAGAAATAACATTTTTATTTGAACATAATTTTTATTCCGCTGCATCAAATTTTTTTATTCAAGTGTTGAAATGTTTTTATTTTTTTTTTTTGCGCAAATAAATAATTTATATTATTTGATAAAAAAATGATTTGTAACTAAAATAATTATCAGTAATTTTTACAGAAAAGATGTTAAAAGCGATCGAAAATTCTTCATGTTCTCGTGAAAAATTTAAAACAGACGTTTATGAAACAGACGTAAAAAGGAGGCTGCGAGAGGGAACGTTTGATTACACGAGAGCAGGTGGATTAGAAAAGGCGAGAACACGAAGTTGCTTGACTAAGGTAGCGACGTAGGTTTTCTTGGCCCACCCGCACCTACCACTCGTCTCGATGTCACGTGTTTATAAATAGTGCATCAACGTAATACTCGGCGGCTGTAACTACGGCGAAAGATTTACGAACACCGTGTCTTGAGTAGCGGGCAAGCAACGTTCCCGAGAGAAACGAGACGTTCTCTGAACGCGGAAAGGAATTCGGTGAGAGATGTAATAACGAGGTTGAGCGACTCGCGCTGGTTAGGCGTTACCAATGATTCCTGAAATGTTCTGTCTGGCTAGTCGTCGGAAGTATTATCTGGAGCGGTCATGTTCACACATTATTACGCGTAAGAAACATGATAGAAGATTTCGTTACGTGTTAACATCGAGTTTTGTCAAAGTTGGATTACAATTTTTTATTTCATCTCTTTTCATTTCTCTTGAAAGTTAATTGATAGATATTTGTAATAATTATTTCAAGTAAAACAAAAATTTACATTAACAAAGTATTTAATAATTTGTTCAACAAAACTTTAGTTCAATTTGTTAAAGAATTTAATCATTTAAAATATATTGAAACACACACACACACACACACACACACACACACACACACACACACACACACACACACACACACACATATATATATATATTGAATAGAAATTAAAAAATATGATGCATTCAAATATCTAAATTATCTACGTAGATCCCATTGGCATTACGAAATATGACTTAACTGCACCTGACGTGGACGACTTTGGAATCATGAAAGTACGAAAATTATAAAGGTATCTTCGACAACAAACATAACGACATATGTTTCATGGACCATGGTTTTCTCAATGTGTGCTAGCTATTTCGGCTATTTGCGACGTTCACTTGTGTCGGACGTGCTCCCTCGTGTCTAATGTCGTGCAATGCGAGCAAAGTGTTTGTGATCTCAGTCGAAATTCACGTCCGTAGTCTAGTCATCATCGTCGGAATTCGTAGCTCGACGGCGCCGATCGTCTCCAATTAGTCGCGCGCTTACAAATCGCGCGGTCCAAAGATAATTAATAATATGTAAAAACATCGCCGTTGTCGACAATGTAGAACGGATTGCGTACCGGCGATAACGATCTAAATTTAGTACGTTTCCATGCCCTCAGTGACGTAGGAAATCGTACAGAGTATCGACCGTAGTCGAGAATACCATCGGAATTCTAAAGCACTGCTAATTT
>NW_017259583.1:3590457-3601021 GCF_001594045.1 Atta colombica | reverse complement strand
TATATATATATATAGATACTAAAATAGTATAGAAAAATAGATGCTGTGATATAACCAATTTAAAAGAAAAAGATTATAATCTTTTCAAAACAACAAGTAATGGATTGAGAATCAGTGCAATACACACAATGCGCATATTATTTATAAAAACATTTTAATTGGCGTGAAGATGGCGTTACAATACAAAAGGGAACATTTTGTTAGTTAAACTTTTTAACCAATAATTTCAGTTTAGTCAAAACATTCCCGTTTGTATTGTAATGCCATCTTCGCGCCAATTAAAGTGTTTTTATAAATAATATGCGCATTGTGTGATTGATGATTCTCATTAACTCAGTATATTATTGTTATTTTGAATTATCGGGAATCAAGATTTATTTATTCGTAAAAAAACAATATATATATTACACAATATAATTTATTTTTAAACGATTAGAATTAAATAAATAATATTAGAATAAATTTATTTTGGAATATACATATAACAATTGATTTTATGATATATCAAAGTATACAAAGATGCATTTATTTCGAGTACTACTTTCATGATATAATTTTTATCTACACATATTATACCAGGTCACGTCTGTCATATTTGTTTATTAGTCGAAGTTTAAAAGTAAATACGTATATTTCTTCTTGCAATACGATGAATCGCCTATTTTAACGACTTCTTAGATCTTACTCGGTACGACGTGAACGAGTACTTAAATTTGACGAATGCGACGAATGCAAAAGATCTCTATCGCGTGGCGCAGACGAAACAATCGAGCGAAACATATCAAGTTTAGAGGAACATTGCATCGGAGCTGAGAAATGTAGCACGAAGTGCACGTTAACGAACATTCTCTTTGGGCGAATTATATATGTAGACATTCGTTACGTTAATGGAATCCTTGCGACTGTATAGTGATATACAACGCAGAAATAATAGAACTCGTAAATTGGCACATGCCTCAACAGAAATCCAGTTGAGGCATAATTCGAGTGAGTTCAAAACGTCATCAAACATTAATCTCTGATTATTTTTAAATTTGTTATTTTCAAGATTTATAAATCACGTTAAGATCGTGCAAAACTTCCTATTAATTATAAATTCTGATGAATTTTAAAATATTTTTTCTTAGTAAATATTTTATAAAATTATTAAAAACTTTATAGAGCTTGTCATCATAAGTTTTTTTAATATTGAATATTTATTAAGATAATTTTGTAGAAATTGATTGCAGAAAGAAATTTAATTACTATATACATTTACATATTTTATTTTGAATAATATAATATTAAATAGCACTATCCACAAGTACTTATATACTAATAAATTAATAATTAAAACTATTTAAGATAATTATTTTTTAGTTTTATTAGGTAGTATAAATAGATGCGATTGGTTGAAAGTAGAAAAGATAGAAGACGATTGATAATTCCGAGATATTTTGCATGGTATTCAATGCAAATGCAATTTCGTATTTTTCTGCGAAATTATAATCATTTTTCATCATAGAGATAGAACACTTGTAAAAGTTCTAATAAGTCTCGGGATTAAATCACGGAAAAGGTTAAAAGTACTTGATCGTCTGTCCAATAATCTCGCAATCCATTTTACTTATGATCGATGGGACGCTTTAACTCGGCGAAACGCCATTTCTCGCAAACGAGGGCGACTGAAGAGCCGCTTAAAGCGGACGCGACGATCTCCTTCCGTAGTCACTAAATCATGCGATTCTAAGCTCACAGATGCAAGTTTATAAATGTATCTCCCACGCCCTCCACTGTCTGGCCGGATTTCTCTTTTTGTACTCCTTCCAACACCCGCTCTCGTCTAGTGATGTCTTTCGCTTTCTTGATTCTCTGTATTACATGCGAATGTTTTGAAAGGGAAGATTAATCTGCGTTTTCCTGGACATGTGATATTTACACTACCGGAGAAGTCACGTGTAAAAGAAATACTTTTTTAAATGCAAGTCTGAAGATATATTTAGTACAAAAAAGGAAAATATATTTCTTGTTAAACAGAAGGAATGTGAAATTAGAATATTTTCTTGATTACTACAGGAAACATACCTGAGTTTTCTTTCTTTATACTTAAATATGAAAAGTTTCTTTCTGCAAACTTTATTTTTTTAAATTCTTTATTTTTTTTATTTTGTACATTATTCTTATATCATTATTCTTATATCAAATTTTTTAAATATGATTTGATATTATCATTAGTTTTAATGACGAAATATATTATTCGAAATCAGTTGTAAATATTATCGAGAATATAAATGTTAAATGTTAATGAATAATAAAAATAATTATAAGAAAATGTTTCTCTAAAATAAATAAATTAGACACAATATCACATTAGATGGAGAAATCAGAAAATTTTATATAATTTTCTATGATTGAAGCAAGTAAATTGATCAATGTCAAGTTTCAAGCATAATAAAGATTTAAAATCAGTTTAATTTGACGTGCTATCCCTTCATCCTGAAGAAAATTAGAATACGCGGTCGAGTGGCGGTGTCAGTTATATTAATGAAATGATAATCGATGTGCTTAAGGGAAATAATTACAAGCGGTGTAGTTATCGTAGTTGCGCTCTCTGCCGTCGTCGGAGAAGTTCCACCACGTTAAGAGATGACAACCGGCTCTCAAGCCTGCAAACGCTGCCGATCAGTTAATGACATTTATGACAGCCGACTGTAACTCTTAAGGGATAGCGGAGAAACACGTTTTCTCCGTCGTGTCGAGAGCGTTAAAGTGGCTCGTGAAAAACGTCCCCCGAGAGTTCATAACAGAATTAATTACACATGGGAAAGAGAAAGAGAACTCGATCTCTTATGGCTATCTTGAGTTTGTCTGCCGTTTTTATTAATTATTGTTTTAATTTTAATTGTGCATAGAGCAAGAATTGCATTGGCGGCACCACTATCCTGAATTTCTTAGTTTTAGTTGCACGACTCTTTTATGAAAAACGCTTCCAGACGTATATATGAAGGTGATCCTATACGATCAATAGTATTGTTAATATTAATTAATACTGATCATATTACTGATCGTATGTGGTTAATAAATTGATGGATTGACGTAGAATATTGACGGTGATCTGGATTTTGATTCTCGAGCATCAGCATCGCTTTTTTATTGGATCCATATCACAGTATTTTCACAGTGCAATAAATAATGTATTTACGTAAAACTAAAGTGAAATATTGTTAATAATATGTGATCGTGTAAGATGGTAAAAATATTGAAAATATTGCATATTGTCAGTATTACTGATCTTCAATAATATCAGTATTATTGACTATATAATATTGACTCATCAGTATTATTGATTATATATAGATCACCTTAATAGAAGCGATATGAAATAAGATTCCCTCGATTTCTGTTTAATAATATATAAGATAAGATGAGAAACATGAGGGGTCGAAAGGATATATAAAACTTTTATACAATTATACAAATGAGATGAATATAATTATATATATAATATAATATAAAAGTTTTATACACCTATCCCATTTCTTATATAATCCCAATTTTACATATTGTGTTGAAACATATTTATTGGAAATGAATACTACTTGATATTCAAATATGATAACAAATTCCTATCATTTTTTTTCAAAGGATTCAAGAATTTTCCATCTTTTTTCGTTTTTTTAATGGTAACAATTGACTTCGTTCCAAACACGCCGCCGTTCCAGCCCGAAATCTTTCCGGCTCGTCGACTTTAATTGACCAGGGGGTGGTTCACATACTGTTGGACATTCACTTGGAATCATGCAACAAGGAGCGAGGCTGTTTGCAACGCGCGACGCGTGTGAAAATAGACGCTCAATGCCTCACAGTGCCGTGCAGACGGTAGACGGCGGCTGCCAACACGACTACCGGTGATGCCTGCGCGATGCTTGACTGTTATGAGCAGCTATAATAACAGTGACCAGTTGCTACAAGGAGGAACTCTCATTAATGGTACACCCGTGAGACTATGAATCGTGGCAATGGTGGAAACGCACCGCTCTGAACGGGCTGAGGACCGCATGGCGGTCTGTGAACGCGGATGAATGTACTCGCGCGTGTCTCTCCCGCGCGAGAACTCGTCGCCCTCGTATCATGATGCCGTGACAATAATAGCTGGTGCGAATGGTCGACTCGCGGGTTGCGCGCGTTCACGAGAAACGATCTTACCAAATTGTCTCGAAAATTGCCATAAATCAACACGAATATTCTCCCACTAACAAAGGGATACCATTAATACTGATGTCAGCACACTTACATAAATATTCGCAGAGATGAGGTGGAAGATAATAATTTTTGCTGAAGAATTGAGGCGCTAAATATAATGAATACGCATTAAATGGTGCATCAAAGCAACGCATAAAATATATACAATAGATATATAAAAGTCTACGTCTCGAAATGTATCTCTTAAAATGTATAATTTTACACTAAAATATACTTTTAACTAAATATATAATTTTATATACTAAATGTTCTAAAAATTGTAGCTAAATTCTATTTAAGAAATATTAAGAAGAAATTTCAAATTTATTTATTCATTTGTCTGTAACGCCATACCACAAATAGTTAATAAAAGATGAGAAATATCAATTTTCAATTATCTGTATTTTGGTTTAGTCTGTGAGATGCTAAAATGATGTAACATTTCTTATTAAAGCTAAAAATGTATGGCTCAAAACAGTAAGCGAGTTCGGAGATTCCATCAGAGTTACGTACATTAGAACAACGTAAGAGATCACTAATGCCGCAGAATAACACTCGCCACAGCTTCTTTATCGATGTAAACAACCGCTAAAATCACTGTAGACGCAGTACACTGTGCCAAAGTGCCATTTTATTTTTGGAAGTCGCTCAGCGTCATGGCGTCTCACGTCAGCACGCCCTCGCTTGAGCCACTAGTGTCTAGGTGTTAGCAAAAAGTGCCAACAGACAGAGTCTATCCCCGTTTAAACTTCGTCTTGGATGAGAAACAAATACGCGTCCCATCCATCGCTTAAAGCCTGTCTCATCACTCCGATTAATCTAATCGGTTGATTAAGAGTCAATTGTCAATGATTGATCAAGTCTGCTGAACAACAAATGCGATTGGACAGTTCGATTGTAACAATCGGCCCTTATACATATCAAAGGTCAAAGAGTTGTGTAAATAAAAATCAATGTTTTTACTTTGTATAACTTTCAGTTTATGGACTTGCAACAGTTATTCAAACGATCAGTTGATGTCTTATCTATTAAAGAAAGTAGAAAATAGTTCGGTCTGCTTTGCATTTTATTCCATTTACGAACAAATTTACGTTTTTCCATTTACGTTTTTCTTTTACAATTTCAATTTATATTACAGGTAACGAGAAAGTTAGAAAGATTATTTGACTCATTTGACTCACAGCATTTGATGTGGTGTTTGATTTTTAAAGTCACAGACATAGTTCCGCTTCCGCGGGAAACCAATATAATATTTACGAGTACACATAAAGAGAAGGTCATAAATCAAATGCTTGAAAACGAATGAAAGGATAGGGATCGACCGGTTTGCAATATGTGATACGTTAAGACATAGCGTGCCGCATAAATCGTGTTTATATCATATCAAAATCAATGTTTGACAAGTCATTTTTTCAACTTCTTTAGCTTTATAGCTTATGACGTTAAACCATGAATGCGAAACTTGAGTGACAAAACGAGTACGTGACAATAAAATGAGAGGTCGATTAAAAAGTGGAATTTGTCGCCAATGTTGCGTGAAATCAAACTATTTAATGGATATAGAAATGATTTATTGCGATTAGAAAGAACCTATTTTGTCATTCTATTACTGTAAATTTTTAAAAACGAGAAAAATAATTTTATATAAAATCCAAAATGATAAAGTAATTAAAAATTTTATTGAGCTAATTTAAAATAATGAAGGGTAATAACTTATGAATAATGAAATACGATGTTACATTTTAGTGATAAAAAAAAACAATTTTAGATTTATTGTCTATTAAAAATTAATTCTTGGAAATGATATTATCGAAAGAATTTCGCAATAAAGAGATAACTTACAAATGTTATATTGCATCTTTAGTTCGAGATTTTATAACAAGGAGATAATTTTCAGTTGCAAGAAATTACAGCTTATGGATAGAAATTCTGAAACGAGAAGAAATTCTTACTTTAATACTCTGATGAGGTTGTATAAATTATTAACGGTCATAAAAATTATCGTAAAAATTGGGTTCATCTAATTAATTATAGTATGATATATAAAAATAGAAAAAATTTCTTTAATTTTTTTTTGATTTTATAATTTTAATGACATTTTCACTATTTTATAACTAAACGGTGACTTGTTCCACTTTTATGCGTTTTATATAATACAATATAATTTATCATTCTATCGCGCACATATATATTAACGTCGCCACGTGATGTGAAATCTATGGAAAAAGAATAGAGATTGAAGTATTTAAAAGATATTTATTATTGCACTGAGAAAAAAATATAGTCAATTTTAATAAATATTTAATAAATATTCAATACTGCCTAAACTAAACATTTATTTACACTAAATGAATATTTGTTCAGTAAAAAAAATTGATTATTATATCAAATTAACATTTCTTGTATCAAATAAATATATCTTTATATTTAACAAATATTTAGTTGGCAGTATTCAACTAAATATTTATTAAAATTGACTATATTTTTTTCAGTGTGGGAAGGGAGCGCGGGATAATTTACACGCTCGCTAATTTACGCATATTGGACGTCGACCAACTTAACGTAAATGCATTTAACACGCATATCAAGCGTGACAACTGTTTCTTCTCTAACAATTCTCTAACGTGATTGGCGTCTAAATAATGTCTGGATTAATGCATCATTGAGCGCGACAGAGTCTGTATTTGATTCATCGATGCCAGGGACAAAAATTCATGCGATTATAACCTCATTATAGATGACCATTTTGTAAGTTTCCTTACATCTCGTAATTATAACACATGCGATTGTTTTAACGCGTATTTAGCAAGTTCTAACGGTCATTATTTTGCAGCTTGTGTGTCGTTAGGATATTTTTTTTATCGAACTGTGTAGTCTCATTTGAAACAGGTTCAATTTAATTTTTTTTAAATATATGAGCTCGACGATCGGTTTGATTGACATAAAAACATTGTTATGATGACCCGTAATTATTTAAAAGTACACATAAAATTTTATTTCATTTAACATAATTTCTTTCTGTCGGTGATTAACCCAAATTGATATGAAGAAAATTGTCGGGAAATATAGGAGCTACAAACGATACATGACTTCTAAGTTAATACCCGAGCTATTTTTTGCTTGGCAAATTGGATTTTAAATATTGCTTGCAATATATCCGCGCAAATCTGACAAAGTGGTAGTGCTAAAAATGAAAAACGAAACGGAAAACACATCTAATTTGCAGATATTATCCTTATCTATAATTTTACAGATTATCCTAAATTTATCCGCGGCATAACGATCCTCTAAATAAACGAGACATTTTATATAATTTATTGTTTCGTCTGGACGCTCTTTTTTACATGTCACATCATTTGAACACTTTTGTATTGTACTGTAACGAGCTAGTATATTATTACACTAATGAGCTAATTATATCAAATGCCTTGCCGTTATTATAACGCTGATCCTGAATATTATCTCTTCAATATGTCTTTAACTCTTCCCTAAGCGGATAGACCCATTGCGACATAGGTTTTATTATATTATTCATATATCTTATATAGGATATATTTTTTTATATAAATTATATATATGATACAAAATATTTTATGTCAGAGATGTATATTTAAAAAGTATATTGAATCGTTGCAAGTAAAATGCTAGATTCGGAATGTTTCTTCTTTGTGCAACAAATTCATATATATTTATTTTAAAATCTGAAATAAAACATCTAATATAAAATTCAACGATACGAATTCTTATATATGATATATAATTATATAATACATACGATTTAATAATTAAATATGAATTCAAGCAAAACACTGATTATGTGTTCCGACTTTTTATCGATTTTGTTTGCTGCCATCAAACACGATCAATGCGAATTGTTTCAGGAACTCCAGCGACAGGGAGTTAATTGACTTCGCGTTTTCATTGTCCAAGCAGTCACGATCCATTTAACGTGGTTTATTTCGGGGCGACGCGGCGCGCTCCGCGCGGTTAAGCGCGTCTGCCATGTGGGTGTTGCCGCCGGTGAATTCTCCGCTGTTTACTAATTTTGACAATTCCCCGCGTTGTCATGTGACGCCACGTTAATTACATTGCGTTCTCGACCTCTATTGTGTCCGATACGACGCAACGTTCTTCGTGGTCGAGCGCGACGAGTTATACTGTTGGTATAATTACGGAGGATACGTTCATTTGATTATCGAGCTTCTGTGCATCTTTGGGACATGCATAGAATTGATCGCATTGTTATTTTCAATTAGAGATACATATTTCGCTAAAATATGTTAATAGTATGTATTTTCACGTTACGATTTCTATAATCATTAAGTATTAAAGATTGTAGGTTATCGTAATTTTAGGCAATCATCAAAGCTGAATTCTATTGCAATCAAATGCAAGATTTCATTAATACAAATTTTTAAAGCATTACATTTATAGCGTGTTCCAAATTTGTCAAGTCATATTATGAATCAGTTCGAAATGGATACCGATTGTATGTGATACCGAATTATTCAATTCTTCCAAAAAATATAATTTAGAAATCTAGGGAATAATTCCGATTGGAATGCATTCCCAATACTTCATAATACATACTCAGATAATATATGCAGCTTGAACTGGTTTCTAGCTCGATTAACCGCTTAGAAGGATATAAATTTTTAAACAATGCAAATGAGATGGAAACCATATTTGGCGTTAAGATGAATCTTCGTGCTTAATTATATTTATTCTGAATTTATACAATTTTCAATTCAAACAAACCGTGCGCTAATTATTTGTTAATCTTAAAGTATAGTCTTAGACTTTAAACTGAAGCTAAAGTAAACTTTTCCTAAAGAAAAAAATTCCATCAAAGAAATAGACATAAATCATTTACATTTCACAATTTTCTATTTTTGTGCATTACGTCTGAGAAAGAAAAACAGATATTATAATTCCAATATTTTCTTCCTTAATTATAAGTATTTATCGATCGTTTCTTCCTTTCTTCGTTTTGTTTAAATTTTATGACAATACAATCGCGAACCGGAAATGCAGCTATATCTAACAATTGTATCATATATCTATCGCGTGGGTGTTGTCGGTAAATCTTATGCGCGTAATATGTCGCACGCCTGTGTCACGCGTACATCCCGTTGACAATGGAAGTGACGTGCGTGCCCTGAGTCGTACGTATACGTGGGTATAACGTGTCACGATGTTGCGACAGCCACATCATTGGACGCACCCTGAAATCGAGAAGGAATAGCCTGACTTCACGCGACAGTGTGCCTCTCTTCGTAAATTCGTCGGCATGATCATGACAGCCGACTAAAGCGGTCCTCATTCGTAATAAGTGCGGAAGTTGTCACACGAGACGTTACAGTTCTCCTTGCTATCTATAATATGCAAACGCGGATAATATTGAATTATATAATACTTAGTGACTCATATTTTCGGCCGCCGTTCACGTTCTTAGGTACATAACTGATAGAAATTTTATGTGCGATGAGTTTTCTGTATAAGATTCAAATCAACAATATTTAATTCAATATTTAATATTCCTTTATATTATATTTATTATTATATTTAATATTCCTTGTAATTTCATACATTTAATATTCCTTAATAATTGCGTTAATTACTAATTTTATTTTACTTTAATCACTTTGCATTAAACATTTTTTTTTCAAATGCTGTAACAGACATGAAAGACTAATTTTAATATTAAGAGACAAAGACAAATCTAATGTTTATTCTGAGATAAATTTTATTTCTGGAGTTAATTATTTATCATTATCTTTATGGTGTGACTGAAAGTAATTTTTTAGCGTAGTAAGAACCCATTTATATACTCGCATTTTCTTTCTTCTGTTTCTTCTTTTTTTTTTAATTTCATAATGTTTCACTGTTTCATAAGACTAAACATCTTATTTCAGTCGTAGAAAAAGAACAAGCATACAGTTTCGTGCGAACAATCGGCTGGCGCGAGCCGGAAGAATGAAAAAGTTCAGAAACGGAGAGTGATGTATGCATTAGAGGAGAGCTACGTCTGGAACACTCGGGATTTTTTGGTAATAACAGATGCTTGCTCTTTTTTGTCGATCTCTGAATACAAAAAAATTCTTCCTCTCTCTCCGAGTTTCTGCCAAATCGCCTGAGGAAGATTTATTTATTAAAGTTTCGTGCAATTTTCTTTGTTACATTTGGCAATCATAATTCTACACGTCAAAGTCTGTTTAAATGGAATATTCTATTTAATTAATAAACGACTCTTTATTAAATTAGCAATGAATTTAATAAGAAAAGTGCAAAATATTTATTACAGAGAAAAAACAGAATTGTTGAAGTAATATATATATATATA
>NW_017259583.1:3578912-3588912 GCF_001594045.1 Atta colombica | reverse complement strand
CAGAATTATCGCAAAGAACGGACATTGTGTGTGAGATCTTCCGCGATAGATTAATCTGCAGCTTATATTATTTTTCAAATGTTCGGGAAGATCTTGCGTACTTGGCTCATGGTTTATTTTCGTGTCACGAAACCTCGATCACGATATGCGCTTGTAAAATTACTGTAAAGGCAATGATTACATGCAACGATTAATTCAGATATATTCACATATTAGTAATCATGAGAAAGTATTAGTTTTTATCGATTCCTTTCATGCTGCTTAGATTATAAATTAAGTTTGAAATAAATATTATAAGAATATAGTAATTTAAAAATTAACATATCTAAAAAAGTACATTAATTTGAAGAAAAAAATGTATTTTTAAATAGTATATTGCATAATAATAATAAAAATAAGAAAAATGTCTATCTAGCAATGTCTGTCTAGCAATGTCTAGAGAACAAATATGCACAAATATGAATTAGAGAGAAACATACGCGCGACAGACGCAACAGACAAACCCTGTTGTTTCTTTAAATGTAACATGACAATCTGACTTGTCTGATACTTGCAGAAACATTGTTCGTGTGTTCGCTGTTTTATACCGATTTTGCAACAAAAGATTTTAAAAAATACGAAAAGCCGATTTTTTTTAGAAAGCTCTTTAAATAATTTTTTTAAATAGTTTCTTTACTTAATGATACAAGTTTTTATTTGAAAAATAAAATTTGAAATAAAAAATGAAATTTCGCCAAAAGATGATATCAAACATTCAAAATAATTTGTAAGAGGGACATATGACACTCTTTGATTAGACTAATCGCGAATAATAATCTTGAATTACAACGAATAGAAGGCAGAGGGAGGTGTTGGGCCGCAT
Organism: Atta colombica; assembly: GCF_001594045.1. Lineage (NCBI taxonomy): Eukaryota > Metazoa > Arthropoda > Insecta > Hymenoptera > Formicidae > Atta > Atta colombica. Next base: position 3,588,050 of record NW_017259583.1, on the reverse strand, counting down.
TTCGCTGTTTCGTTCGAGACAACATGACAGTTTGGCAAGATGGCTACATGTGTACTATTATTCGTTCAATCTGAGGCCACCCACCTCAAACATACAGTGGAGCTGAAGGATGAAATGGAGATCGACAAGACGGACAGCGAAAGAAGGATGTAAAGAGGAAGAGTTTAAAAGAAGAAAGAGCGAAACTTTGCTATGAGAGATTAAGGAAGGAGATAGTGATCCGCTCGTTTCGTGTTTGATTCAAAATCAAGCCGTGTAATATCATCACTATTATCACTTCTCGTCACCCTCGACATCCTTTTTGATATATGATAGAACATTATGACAGATAATATGAAAGAATAGTTATGTCTCTCTTCTTTGCTTCGTCTTTCCTTTACTACTTTACTTACTGTTTTGCAGCAACTGACGGAATCACGATGTTCGAAACATTCTGCAATTATTAATAGAATATAGATCAATTCACGTCCAAGTCAGATTAAACTGAATGATTAAAAAGGTTCGAACATATATTCCATATATTCCTATCTGTCAAAATATGGCAGTGGAATGCTTATGACTAGATTATAGATACGCCAACAAAAATTAGGTTGACTTGACGCGTTATTATCTATTATTCTTTTTTGAATTTTCGAATGGTGTTGATTTTATGTAAAATTTTATGTAAATTACCATATTAAATTATTAAAATAAAATATCAAGATTAGCAGATTGTCAACGAGTTGTCATAGAGTAAATAATTCTCTTTTTATGCTTCAATTTATAAATTTAATTTATAAATTTATGAAAACTAATCTTTTTGTTAATATATCTACCTTTAAATATTCTATTTTAAAAATTAAATTACTATTTTATATATTTATTGGAGAGAAATATGTTAATTCATTGATCACTTTCTTTTTTTAGTACAGATTATACAATACGAAAAATGTATAGTTGTACATAGTTAGTCACACTCAACGAGAATACATTAGTTCAAAAAATATTGCACACTTTGTACAACATATTACTTCAAATTTTCTACTTTGTAATTCAGCAGACGCAAGTTTATTCTCTTAGTGCCAGTATATATGACGCAAATTGATACAAAAACATTATATGTTTGTCGGGTATGAGGCTCAACATTTCTGGAAACACGTGCATACTGACGCACATGCAGCGCCGTAAACATCGCGAATATTTTATCGTATCGCGATGGATAATCATTACATTGCCAGATGCGTCAATGCCGACGATTCCACCATTATGAGATCGTCGCTCATGAGAATTCCTCGTGACTACCTCGAGAATCTCGGTGGATTTGCAATACGATGTTTCGCGAACTGTTTCGTGTATCTTGCATTCACGTGACAGAATTACGTGTTACTCGACACTTTGTTGTCGGACAACGTAGTTTTGCGTGTATGACTCACTCATCATCCAACTTGTCACAATTTTGGGCGATCCTATCCCGTACCGCTTATTAGTCGCTCTTGCTAACGTGACTTGTCGCGGGACAATGTACGACACGAAACTCGTTTCATTTGATTACTTTTTATTTAAGGGAACAAGGAAAGATGAGTAATGTGCTCGGGAGAGAAATGTCATAACTCATAAGTTATGACATTATATTTCACGACAGAACAATCCAAGTGTTGTAAGGATTATGTTCAAGACATTTCTCCCCCCCCCCCTCTCTCTCTCTCTCTCTCTCTTCCCTTCGCTAAATATAAATGAATCGCTTCTTCCCTTTACCTTGTCATCTTAAATACTTTCCCTTTTAGTTTTGGATTGTTATGTGTTCTCATTTCATTCTCATTTCACTCTGAAATCCGCGTTCACCGCGTGCATTTCGTGATGCTGCACCAACATATGTAGTTGCGCATGACATACGCCACCATTGCATTCCTTTGACAAGACAGCGCGCATAATTTTCACGATGTCACTGCTTTTAAATCTCAACAGCTAAAGCTGCAATTTGAGCTGTTCTATTGACGACAGTGATATTGCTATCCTGCGAGCGGCGCCTGGTTAACAGCAATCGTTGATTGAGACATGCCGTTATTTGAGAATAGGTATCCCGTTCGTGGTGTCGAAAGGAAGCTTGTCGCATCACTAGCTTGAACACGCGATTCCGATTTCACAATCGCTAGACACATCTTGCATGGACACGTTAAAAATAAAATATAAAAATATTATCAGGTAAATCAGGTAAATTTAGATTACTATAAAAAAATTTAATCAATATATAAAATTTAATTAATATAAAAAAATTAATATTAAAAAATCATGAGCTAAATCAAGATTAAACAGAATTGTTGCGACATTCGTTAATTATTTACTTAAAAGGTGATAACTAGTTTTATCATAAAAAAATGTGTGCATGATAAAATTCGTTTTAAAATTTGTAAACTCTTCGAAAAAAATCTCGATATTTATACTTGATTCTAAAAATTACAGAACTCTATTATCAAATATAAATTAATAATGTATTATTTACAATAATCACTTTTTCTATAATTTATTCAAAGTTCTTCTATAACTGGATGAAAATAATTAGAAGGCTATCGATAATGATATCTCAACTAGATGCTAGAAAGCAATTTCTCTTGGTTAATCCTACGATCTCATCTTCCAATTATTCCATCTTCCTCAATTATCTTTCTGTTAATCATAATCAATTTATAAAAAAACGAACTAATCACGATATTTAAAGACGCAATGCGATCAAAATGATTCTTTATTTTTGTATTATTTTGTCTAATATCTTTTTACATGTTATTTCTTTTCTCTCTCACGATTGAAATCGATATTCATCGCTCAGTAATAAGCACTGAAGAATGCTTGGGAGGATACAGGAGAGAGGAATGACGAGAATGACATTTATAATCATCGGACAAAAGACGCGTGGAAAAAGTCTCGGTGCACTTTGTACAGCTCAGTTGTGACTTACGTAAGCTTATGTGAAAGAGGGATAATATTTCTGCGCGTGTCATGCGACGAGACGACCGCTCAGACGGGCGATGCAACGCGACGCGACTTACCACCCACGCGAGTGGCGGCCAACAGTGGCGTTCTCCATTTGTCTATCCGCCCTGTCGTCCGTCTTGCCAATCGCGGAATAGCATGACCGATGCAACGTATTTCTCTCTCTCCCTCTATTCCCCTCGTCGTCGATGACGTATATGTCGTTTCGCGGCGACGGCGCGGTCCGTGCGAAATGTAACAATCATCGCTCATTCCGCGGAGCGAGTCGTCCTATGGCTAATCGCGTTTGACTCCCTTCCGCTCGTCGTCGTCGTCGTCGTCGTCGTCGTCGTCGTCGTCGTCGTCGTCGTCGTCGTCGTCGTCGTCGTCGTCGTCGTCGTCGTTGTCGTCGTCTCGTTCGCGTTAGACATAGGCGGCCACGTACGTGGCTGACGATTCTTCGCTACTATTTCAAGCGACCCGCGGAAGCGAGTCTATACGAGAGCGTAGTGTTGGACCTTGTCCAGGGCGATCATCCAATCGGAGATTATTAGCACGAGTGCGCGGTTAACTGATTGTTGCTGGACATTCCGCGATTTCGCGACACTACACTAAGAAAAATGTCTTGAATTAATTAGTTCTGGTTGAAAATGAACTAATCAGAATTTTCTGGTTAAATCTAAAATTTTAAATGTGATAATTAAAAATGTGACTGATATACTCTAAAATTTTCTAGTTCGTCCATTTTCAACCAGATATTATTTTAGTGTAGTAATAGTAAATGTTAAAAATTAAGTAAATTAAAAAGATGTCTGCTATCAGTGATGTTGAATTTGAACATCTCACAGTTATTATAAAATTATTAACATGTTACTTACTATTAATATTGATATTATTGTGAAATATCTCACAAACCGTAAGCTTCAATAAATTCAAGTGACTAAATATCAAAGAAAAAATTAATTTGAGTGCTGAATCTTAATCTTGTTATCAAAATAATAAATAATCTTTATATATAAATATCAAATATTTTTTAACTAAATCGAACAGAAGAACTTTTATTCTTTGAATATTGTTATCTACCAATAGTTATAGAATAGAATTTCTACAAGGCTATCTTCACTCTGAGAGGTCATGTGTTCTCATCGAGTTTCGATAAGAGTGTCGCGAAACGGATATGGAATATGTTGAATTCTGAATCTGAGGATGCACGCATCTCGGATTCATCGTCATATATAAAAGCATGAAGAGAGTCGTACGAACAGAGAGTAGAGATACGACGAGGCTTGGAAAGAGCCAGACGTCGTCGGCAATAACTTGTTGCACCCAACCACTTGTTGCACGCCTCTCAAAATTCTTCACGCCTCGCCGAGCAATTTTACCGTAAATTGCCTCTTCGGGAAAAAAATCTTTCTCTTTCTCTCTTTCATTTTCTTTCTCTCCTCTTCCCCTTCTCTCTCTCTCTCTCTCTCTCTCTCTCTCTCTTTTTCTCTCTTGTAACATATCTCATCGAGGCAGAATGGTACAAGCATGGCTCGTGATATCGCGAACAGGAAAAGCCGAGAGGAAGTTAATAGACAAACGTAAATAAATTGAGAGATTTTGCTACGAGAACTTGGTTCGCGGACAAGATTCGTCATTCTACTTACCATCTTTGCAAGATTTCCTTATATACAATTTATATCGTGTGTCATAATTTTGCTCTAGTAATTTGATCTTAGGAAGAAAACAAATTTTGAATTTTTTACTTTATATTTTTAAATATACATTCAAAAAAAATATAGAGAATAAGATAATAATGAAAAAGATTATATTTATTTAACATGCAAAAATTTTGAGAATTAAACATAATTTTCCGCTGTAGAAGAGAAACAATTATTTCATTTATTAGAAATTCAATATGGAAAATGTCAGATAATAAATATTACTTCCTATACATAATAATAATAATGATATTTTGATAAATTAATTCAGTGATTTGCAAGTTTGTTGATGTATTTTTGGTAAAAAAATGTGATCATTTACATCATCGCGTGTTCGTTCATTGCATGAATAACAAGCTTCGCTGCAAGTATCAGTGAAGCTCGTATCAGAAAACAACTTTATTTTCTTTTTTCTCTTCATAAAAGGATACCTGCTTATCACTTGCAGTCATCCGTCATCATTGTATCGCCTTTACGATTATAAAATCACGCCCGCTTGCCAAGGCTTAAAGGCAATTAAGGCGCCGGCGATCAAATTATTCGGACATGCCGGTCCTTTGACGTTGCGCCGCCTCCATAGTTACATGATTTTTCATGTCGCGATAGTATGCATGATCTTATAACTTTACGTCAACCGAAACTGAATACTTGGCGAATATTTGGCACTTGAGACTTTAGCAAAAGAGTACTACGCGCTACTTGCTATTTAAAAATATGCATTCACATATTTTTAAATAACAATAACAATAACAATATTTAAAAATCGCATTTATTGGATTTCGATGTTGACTTAAGTATAAAATTTTTTATTAAAATGAATTTTCTGAATATTATAAAATACTGAATATTATAAAATTATTATTAAAATTTTTTATTTTTGTAAATAAAAATGTTATTTTCAAACTATATATATAATTAAAAAATATTAGGTGTACAACTTTGCTTCCGCCGTTTTCCTATAGATGGCTTTAGCGGTAAGTGGTGGTCGAAATAGATCATAGATGTCATACAATAAACTTGGGCATCTGTCAACATAACCCCATAGAAACATTAGTCGATTTGTATCTGCATCATAAAGTTATTCTCGATTGAAAATGTCAGTTTACGAGCCAAATTCTCGTCATTTGCGGGAGGTTTTAATTTTTTGCTTCAATATGAAGAAATCTGCGGCTGAGGCTCATCGAATGCTCTCAAATACTTATGGTGAGGCCGCTATTAGTGAAAGAACGTGTCGTGAGTGGTTTCAACGCTTCAAGAACGGTGATTTTGACGTCCAAGGTCATGCTCTGTATTTGGTGAGACGACCTCGGCGTAGTGTATTATGAACTGTTAAAACCGACTGAAACAATCACAGGCGATCGGTATCGTCAAACACAATTGATGCGTTTGAGCCGAGCATTGAAAGACAAACGGCCGTAATACAACGAGAGACACGATAAAGTGATTTTGCAGCATGACAATGCTCGACCCCATGTTGCGAAAGTGGTCAAGACATACTTGGAAACGTTGAAATGGGAAGTCCCCACCCGCCGTATTCTCCAGACGTTGCTCCCTCTGACTATCACTTGTTTCGATCAATGGCACATGGCCTGGCTGACCAACACTTCCGGTCTTATGAAGAAGTAAAAAATTGGATCGATTTGTGGATAGCCTCAAAAGATGACCAGTTTTTTCGACGCGGGATTCGTACGCTACCCGAAAGATGGGAGAAAGTAGTGGCCAGCGATGGACAATATTTTGAATCATAAATGTATAACCAGTTTTTTACAATAAAGCCTCGAATTTCGGAAAAAAAATGGCGGAAGCAAAATTGTATACCTAATATAATTAAAAAATATTATATATGGTCCAAAATTTAAAATAATTTTAATGTTTAAGAAAAAATCCAACTTTAATATCTTGTTAAAATAATTTTTTTTTAAATAATTCCATCATTTGACTTGTCGAAGGACAAAATCAATGAATTTTTAAATACAATTTTGATTTGATCATGAACTCTTCATGACTTCTTTAAAACTTCTTTGAAGCTTGCTTCGGACGGAGCGTCAACAAGACCGCACACGGTAAACGAACGAGTCATCTCGGTTTCAGACTAAGTTGCTTTGAAAGGAGAGTGGCTACATGTGGATTTATTAAATGCTGAACGATGCGCAGTACATCAAAGTAAGTATTATTAGACGGTGACACGTCGCGACGAAAATAGAAACACCCCCGCTTGTGCGTTCCAAATATTGTTGGAACCTCGACCTTGTTTCAACGTAGCCATATATCATCGTCCACTGAACGTCTCTCATATGTTTTCATCTTTGTGGTAACGGACAGTTTGCCTTGATGCTGTTTCATTAACGCGAGCAAACGTAACAAGCGTGTCACTATGTTTCATAAATGTATGATATATATTTATTCGTGACCGTGCCGTTGTAATATATATTGCATTGCACTATCAATATTTACATTTTTATTACTCTCTATATTTCTATATTGTTGTAGAAAATTATTAATTCATTCGAGAGAAAAAGGAATGTAAATAGAAGGTATTATATATAATCGAGGGTATTATAATTAATCGATCCTAGTTGCAAGCGTATGGTCACCGGCGATAAAGACGATATTCAATTCTCACTAGTTATTAGATGCTTAACTGCTTGTAAGTCGTTGCACGAACCAAGACATCTGATGTCTTTTAACGAGGATTAATTAAATACATTACGATGACAGTGATAAATCGCAGCATCGATGTAATGTCGCGGTGATATTGCACGTTTTGAAATTCCTGCACATCGCCGATTAATTTCTATCAATTAAATTGCTTTTGCTAGCTTGGTTGAACGTTCATCGATCAGTTGATCGCTTGACGATGATAGTGATCACGAGGAAGCTTTGAAATCTAAACCATTGATATCACAATCTTGTATTGGATCTCGAAAGTAGGTATCGCTCGGTAGATTCTAACGCGATTACGTTCACGCTCCACATCTCGCGACGAACGATCGAGAAAATCGGATTGATGCGTCTTACGACGATGCGTTATGATTCGCCCTGAGTCATAGAGATCCTCTAACCATGTGTGTCTTCCTTTTTCTCTCGGCTGATTTTAATACACTCGTAGCGCCCGCAATTAATATCGGCGCGATATAAACGAACGCGTGTAGCAAAAATCATTTCCATGCATGCAAATGAGCGACTCGGCATTAATTAGCGTCAACGTCATCGAAGTGGACCGCCTTACATATATAAAAGCCCGTACGTGTAAAAACAGTCCTTACATCGGACATTATATGCGTATACATCGCGTGTCTCCACCGATAAATGTCCACGGCCGATAGCGCGCGTCAAACGACGCCAAGTTTTATTTTTCGCCAAACGAAAGAATATCCAGAGCGCGAATAGTCGATCGTAAAGTTTGCGCTGTATTCAATTAATCGCATGTCTGTAAATGAGACTCTATTTCTTCGGAACGAGATAAATGCTGTATTACGACTTCATGCGACGCATTGAGTTACCATTTGTTACCACCAGAGTTACCTTAATCCGTAATTATAGATAATTATATGCAACAGATTTGTATGATTTATTTTGTTCACGCGGGGAATATAGCGATGTCATTCGGTGAGATTATAAGAGTATTTTAAAATAGCGATTGATTTAATTGAGAACGACCTCTCTAACGGTTTTTCTAAAATTTATAATTGAAAGCATGATTATCTTGTATATCATGTACACTTTCTTGTATAATTAATATAGTATATTATCACATACAAATCAACACGTTCAACATCTTCTGACAATGTATTTCGCATGTCGCACTGTCTATAATTATGATGTTTCAGAGTCTGCAACAAGCTCGATTTAATTTATATAATATAAAATTCTGTGGTACAGTTGATTTAAAAGAAGTTACTATTACTTCTCATTATAATTATATTATTATCCCATAAATACTTTAAAACGTAAACATCCGCATTGCAGAAAAGCAACGAGCAAAAGCAAGCCAACTGGAAAGGATTACTGTTTTTCTCATTTTCGCGTTTATTTATATATCCAATTGCAATTTGCAGCAAAAATACATGGATGTTTCTTTTCTTTAGCTTCAACTCTGACAGAGGAAAACATTCTGTAAATTGTGGTAATCTTCGATTTTTTATCCATAGTTCGCTAGAGATAACTATTACGATTTAGACAACTTATTTTCGAATTTTCAACGAATACAAAGGTAAGATTAGTTGATATCTAAAATAAGGAAGAAAATTCTTCAGTTCGTAGAAAATATTGCGAACATAAAATCTATACGATGTAATATTATAGAAAAATCGAAAATTAATTACGTCAATATACTAACATAAATAGAAGTATTTTTACAGAAATTGTAAAAAGATATTCTAATTATATCATTCGTTTGCTACAACAATATAAATTATCATTTTTTAGCAACTTATAGGAAAAGAATGGAAATTTAAAAAAAGAAAGAATGTACTTGAAAAGAACATAT
>NW_017259583.1:3571369-3578812 GCF_001594045.1 Atta colombica | reverse complement strand
TCGAAACTTTAATTAAAATTTATTTTCTAAAAGAGTCCTTTTTTGAATTATATCATTGTTATCGCAAATGAATGATATTATTCTTTCTATAAAACTTTCCCAAAATTTTACTTGCACAATAGTAGTACTTGCGCAACATTTTTTTCTAATAAAAACGAGGATTAAAATTTAATTAGAGAAAAAAAAACGATATTTTTGACTTCCAAGAAAAGTATCAAGTAAAAAAATTAGTTTTTTACTATAATATTTTTACATAAAATTCATGAAAAAACATATAGAATTCTTATTAAATTTGTAGAAGAAGTAATAGAATTCATTTTTCTTGTTATTTAGATGCTTTTTAATATTGTACTTTTATCTTTATAATTTTATATCGAAGCGGAAATATATATTATTGGCTGTTGAAGCAGAAATATATATTATTAAGTTGCAAATATATGAGTTGATAATAAGTTAATAAGTTTGCGTTGCACTCTTTACATTCAGCATCTATACTTTTTCTTTTTTTAACATCCGAATCTATTTTTCTAATCATACTTTATGCAAAAATTTTAGGAGATTTCAAGCAATGCGAACGGACAGAAATGACCTAAAAAAAATATCCGAGTAAAAAACTGTCAAAGCCGAAAGAAAAAAAATCATTAATTTCCGAGTTTTTATCCTAAAAATTCTAGTATTTTTCGTTTACCTCTCTAAGTTCAATTAACAATTCGCTATTCCTTTAAACGAAGAATAGAATCGCATTGACGATGAAACGTCCGCGAGGAAAAAAAGTCTCGATTCACAGTTCGACTTATTAATGGCCGTTGCTCGAACCGTCATTCGAGCGCGCTCTAAAGGAGGTGTACATCTTGTTTGCCTTTCCACCTAATTCAACCGGCACACACGCGCCCGGGCCTCGAATACTGCGTATGCACACGCACATACGCACCCATCGCGCCTCTGTCACGGAAATCGCACCTGTCCGAGACTCGTTCGTGCCGCGAGCCTTAAGCCTGTCAGCGAGATTCATACGGACCGGATTGATATATCTCCGTCGAGCGCGAATCCGCTCGACCTCACTCCTTTCGGTGCTTCTTTCATCCTCTTGTCGATCCAACTGCGACGAAGAGTCCATACACTTTATGCTTAGCATTCGGATGTATACGAAGAGACCGGATTATAAAGACACGGAAGAGCGGAGTACTCTTTACGTTACCGACTGCAATCATTAGCAGCTGTAATAGAAGATATAGAATGCAAGAAATAGCTAGAGGTTTTCTTGCATTTCATTATGACACAAAGATTATCAAATCATGATTTGGAAAGAAGCAGCGAAAATGAAGGAAATTATATAATAAATTAGAAATATGTTTATATAAATTTTAATTAGAAATAGAATTTTATGAAAATATAAATTATTGTTAGAATTTTATTAAAATATCATAGAATTTCTCTTTTTGAAAAATTGGAAGCCTTAAACTCTGTAAGGAAAATCTTAGATGCTATCTTACAAATCACGTATAATTGGTACAGAGTTTATTATTTGTATAAGATTAAAATCAATTAATAGTAACTAACAATCGAAGTAAATATTTTTGTCATTTTTCTTTTAAATATTTCAATTGTATATCAAATAAGAGCGTGCTTCATACTTTTTATTATCAAATCACTCTATGATAATAAAAAAATTCTATGCCAATTTAAAAATTTATATTCACCAATAAATTGTATATAAAATTAATACGAGTCTGATGAGTAATTATATTCGATTCAAGGTATGCTCTGTGATTAAAGAACTATACGCATGAGGAAGCAGTCGACATATAAGGAGGGGGTGGGTATTCGCGTGCATCGCGATGACGTACGATAAAAAATCTCATTTTCGTTGCACCTTGCGCGCGGTGCTTGCCACGCCCGCTAAATTATGTTTTCCCCAAATTGCTTCGCGCCACGCCCGCTCATACGTTTTCGACATCGAGAGGGGTTGACGGTCGTTAAGAGACGGCCGATTTTTCTTGCGCCGGTCTTCCGTTCGCGTTTCAACGTTTAAACCCCCATCAACCAACGGCAAAAACTAAAAGAATAAGACTAATGTTCTGAAGATAACATTTGGAAACACTTTACAAGATTTGTCCTCTTACGAATTCAGAGATGGTATTTCTAATGTTTATTCCAGTTATTATATCCTGTAAAAATATGATGACAAATCAGAAATATGAATATGGTTTAAAAAAGATGTATAAGATATACATACTTAAGTCTTGATAATCTTTTTCTAAAATATGCAATTGAAACATATTTTAATCGTAGACCATTATAAAGCCATATAGAGAGATATATTTTACAGGATATAACAAAGTAATTAATTTGTTTTTCAATTATAAACTCTTTGTCATAATTTTTAGGAAAAGATATAGAGTTTACAAGTTTTACGCTTCTAAAATTCGCTATAAAATTACAAGGCGACTTGTGTATTCGTGAACTACGTAGTACTCAGTTTCTTAAGATTTCTTGGCGCATGAGTAGACTTCTCGCCGGATGAATGGAAATCGCGTGAATGACCGAGGATCGCCCTCGGGTGATTGGGAGAGGCAGAATGAGCGGCGGCGATCCAGTATACGTGATCAAGAATGATCGAACGAGTCTCTGAACCGAGTCTCCGCGATTCCTGCAGATCGCTCGCTGTAGGGGAATCGATGATGAGGAATAATCCTCTCTTCGTGGTACATACGTACACTCGTTCGAAAAAAGGTAGGGAAGTGAAAAGAAGGAAGGCAAGATCAGCCACACCGAGAGGAACGAGGAGAAAGAAATAGCCAAGTGGAAAGTGGCAGGCCACCGTTACCGGAGCAACCAAAAACGCGCCGCCTCGAGGCGTACAATATGCAAACGACGCTTTAAAACGGGATATCTGCTTCTTCGTGCCGTCGTCAATCCACTGGTATTATCTCAGTTTTACTGTTTTCGTGAAGCGTCGCAGCGGCACGTCCGAACGGGCGGTACATTAGGTCCACACATCTGGACACCAATAAAAGGTTTTATAGAATTCGTGTATATCGAAGAAATCTTTGACGCTTTGTTAACTCGTACATAAAGTCTCGTATCTCTAATAATAATTATTATAGGTACATGCGAAGGTAGATTCTCTCCTTGTTCGTTAGAAAAAAATTGATTACATATTCGTGTTCTGATATTTATTGTGATACGTAAAAAAAAATAAATATATTTAAATAATTAAAAGAGAATAATACACTAAATAATAGATGTATAACTGATCGAGAAATAATATCAGTAGTTCTTGAAGAAAATCTTCCACTTCAAACATCATTTGACAATTCAAAACAGTGGAACATTTTGCTATTTTTAAGGGGATTCCGTTACGAACAGCCTCGCGTAAACGCCGGCGAAGAGGCGCACTGAAGCCTCAGGGAAGGACCGGGTTGAAGAAATAAGAACGATTTGCGAAGGACGAGATGAAGGGAAGAGCACAGGCGGGGGAGGAGAGAATTGCTCTACATATAAGAGAGCCGTAGCCTAAGGCGCGACTCAGCTACCGACATTCCCGTTCTCCGGTGGAACACAAGACTCGAAGGAGACTTGGGAGAATCGAGATTCGAAGGGAATGAAGGAAGGAAAGAGAGAGGAAATGGAGAGATGAAGGAAGAACGGAAGATAGAGGAGGAGTACGTCCATCTCATCCATCCTTCTACCTTCTTTCTCTCGTTCTTGCTTCTCCTAATGATAGCGTGCACGTTGCCCCCCTCGATGCACCGCGCCGGCATCAGCAACAACAGCAGCAGCAGCAGCAGCATCCAGCTTCGACGACGGAATATATACAACGGAGTAACACGACGGTCGGTGAAGGCGAACCTAACTACCAGAGCACGCCTCCGCCTCCGTGCACTAAAACATTACCACGCCGGCAGCGTCGAGTGCCGCCGTTTCTTCGTGTAGGGTATCATCCGAAGCACGTATAGAGGGCCCTAAGTGCTACTCCATCGGGGTCCCGAACCACCAGTGCAACCCTTGATCGTTCTTCTACTTTCTCTCATCTTCCCCGCTTCTCTTGCCGCTATCGCGAGGGAGAGATGGATAATCGAGCGAGACCCATGATTACCTATTGAGGGTGGAATTCATTATGGCGAAATCTACTTGATATACTCTCCTCTCTCTTCATCTGTCCCTTTGTTCGCTATGTGTCGATTATCAACTCCTTTATTAAAATGAATAACTTTAATTTTCGAACTTATTCATGTACAGAATAAATTATCGATTATAGAAGGCTCGTGGAGTTCTCCGTCGACTTGTCCAAGGGAAAGAGGAAGACGGACAATGAAAATGCGGATGTTGGCGTACTTTTTGCCACGTCGTTTTTAAATTGCATTTTTCTCTTGAATATAAAATTATCCTGTCACATCTCGTTAGCCGTGGCCAAACAGCGATGGAACAGCCTTCGAAGCGGCCGAGTCGAAGCCAAGCGCAGGCCGAGAGACGTGACCTCGTGGCTGAAACCCCGCAATCTGTCTTCCTTTCTATAAAGTTGAATTTCAATTCTAGCGTGTGTCGATTTATCCGGCAGTAATTGGCGCATTTATCGCCAGACGTTGTCTACGCGCGGAACACGTTCGGGCAATACGTACCGGAAACAAGAAAATGCCCATACAGAACGATATAATTTACACGCCACAACCTCAAATAATTCCACTGAATATCCGATATCTAATTTGCGGGCTACCTGGATAATTTTGCATGCATTATAATTTAATCCTACACGCTTCTGCAAACGGACTTGTATGTAACATTTGCGTAATATTTTATATAATTCTTTGCTGTGAAATATTCACCGCAACATTAATCGCATATGATGACGTGAATTGATGATAGACCTCTTCTATAATGAATTCGATAAACGTGTCTATATAGTTGTAATATAATCTTTAAATAATAGTTTTCAAGCCCTTTTTTCTCGTATAAAAAGAATTCTGACGCGTGCGGTAATGAATTATACTTTGGTATCCGTTTACCCAATGACAGTTCACTGAAAGAATAGTTTTGCTAAAGTTATCTAAAATTATCTAAAAATTTAGCTAGGTACAGATCTGAAAATAATTTAGACTATCAAAATAATTATGTATACGACGCTCAAGCTGTTCGTTAAGAGATGAAAACTTTTTGCAGTATTGTCCATTGTGTTTGATCGTCTTACTAATTATTCTGATGATCTAACATAATTATTTTTCAGATCTTTATCTTCTAGCTAAATTTTTAGATACTTCAACAAAATCGTTCCATGTAGAGATTTAAATTCATTAGAAAATCACATTTCTTATATATTAATAATTTCAACAACTGTTGAATATCTTTGAAATTAGAGATTATTATGCGAGATAGCTGTCGCAGAGTGAAATAGTATCATTAGGAGCTCAGAGCGCCATACGAAACACATTGATCTCAAGATTACTGCGACATCGATGTCGAGCGCGAAATTGAAATTCAATTGCACACACGGGGAGCGAGCCTTCGGTCATCCTCACCGCTCGTTCTCCACTCTGGAACAGGCGAACCTGCCTGGCTTTCCCCACCAACGCGTTTCTCTCTCATTTTTTCGCATCCCTTCTCTCCGGGCGGGGTTTTTGCGTCGCGAAAGAGAAAAAGAGAGAAAGCGAGAGCGAGTACGCGGTTCGTTCCACGAGCGCTCGCCGCGTAACACGACGGTCGTACGTGACAACGATAATCAGCGAGTTAAGTGGGGTTTAATTTCCTTTCGGTGCGGGCGGGTAGAGAGAGACGCGAACGAGAGTGGCGGTTGTTACGGAGGGGCGTGGAGGGGAAGAAAGGAGGAAAATGCGTGTATACACCTGCCAAGAAACACGCAGGCTTGTACACAACATAGGCGGATCTTGTGTCGAACTCCCGTGGACGAAAAGGGGAAACGTGAGGGAGGGTGGATGGAGAGCGAGAAGAGAGAAAAGGATGGTTGAACGCGGCTCAACGGGGACACACAAGAACGTCCTGAGCACGCCCGCGCCACCTGTAATTGGGTCCAATCATCGTGGTTCTCATGCGAGCTCTTTTCTAAGATCTCGTAAGTCGTGAAGTTGACACGTATGAAACGACAAGATCTTTAAAGACAACGGCTTACGATCGAAGACACTTGGATGCGATAAAAATCGCATTTTTTATGTATAATAAAATTACAAAGCGATGAAAGCCACGGCAATAAAACTATGGTAGGAACACGTCTTTATGTATATATAAATTATGACAAGATATTTATTAATACGTGATTAAAAATTATAGAATTAATTAATTTTGCAATTGTAAATCGATATTGTACAATAATTATAATAGTATATCAATAATGTTTTATAGCTGCAGAATAAGTATTTCGATATAGAGCACCTCGCATAATTATAATTAGACCATTAGAATAATTGGACTCAATCATCTTGATTTTCACACGATACACTACTTAAGATCCTGTAAATCAACATGAGCGTGACAGCTTGCGTGAACGGAAAAGATTCCTGTAACTCGTAAAATTACAACGAATTAAGGGAGGGGGGGGGAGGGGTCTCTTATGCTTGTTCGTGCATAAAAAACGTATTCTAAAAGGATTAAATTATGATAATAACGTAAAAAAAATATTCGCAAGTACATTTCTCTATAGAGATTATTTCTTCAAGGAACTCGCTTTCTTACTTTTGTTTTAACCACATATTTTATCCATTGAATTGATGCATTGAATTGTCTCTGTCTTTTAACTTTTCTCTGTTTATAATAATGCAAATACACATTAATTCTTGTAATTGTCTATAAAAATTACAGATAAAATGGCACGTTTTATTACATACCATTGAAAATTTCGCGTGATGATTATTAATGAAGATTGTGTTAAAGATTACATTCACGAGAAGATTAAAGATCACGTTACGACATGTTCTTCAACACTTCCGCAATCACTTTCGTTCGTTGCGTTTTGCTACATGTTGCTACATTGTACGCGTGGCATCGACTTTAATCGCCGATATAACCGTGATTTCCTGAGACTTCTCATTTCTCCGGATCCGAATGAGAGTTGCTGCATCTACAGGAGTCACGATGCATCTTCGAAGGCAGCTGCCTTGCTTCTTTTACCCTGCCTATACACATCTAAAGTTGATAGAGCGACGGATAAGAACATCGAATGAATTCGAGCAAACGTAAATAATATCCGTATTCCACAATTATATATACACATTTATTTCAGTTAATGTAATTATATATTGCAACTATCAATCTGAAATTAATTATTGAGTGAAGATCATATTTTTTAAGAAATATCATGATGAAGTCTTAAAGTATAGATAATTATAAATAATGAGATTTTTTTTTAATAAATAAATCAAAAAGTTATATTTATATAATCTCCAATTGTTTAAAAATAAAAAGAAAAAATTAATTGTAATACTTTAAAAATAT
>NW_017259583.1:3565116-3571269 GCF_001594045.1 Atta colombica | reverse complement strand
ATATATATATATTATTATTATTATTGTTTATATATAAAAGTTATTTATAAATAATCGATTGCAGAAGCCTTTGATAATAAGAAGATGATGCTGTGCAAATCTATTAATTTTAATTGCAGATAAGCGGTATAGAGCAATTGCAGAATAAATCAACACTTACGATAGCGAAAATATTGTCGATAATGAAAAATCACAATACTATATTAATCACATAGCGAAGAAGATGCTAATATGGGAAATGATAGAAATGTAAAATCATGCATTATTAGATAACAATAAAAAAAAATAACGATCATGTAGTCACGCTGTGGTTTAGAATTACATAGATAGAACGCAATAAATATAATATATTATGTCGATATATTTTATTTTAGCAAAGTTTATTAATAACTATATTAATAAATATTTTATATAATTATATGTATGTATTACCTATATTATTTTTATGATTATTGCACTGATTTCGAACAAATTGTGATACGTTTATTGCACTGACATTATATTGTTTCATAACGGAAAGTTTAAGTAGAAAATAGATTTTGTCTTAATTGAGAAAATATAGTCTATTTCCTTGAAAAATATCATTGTCAGGATTTACAACCTTTTAGGTTGGAGATAAAAAAAGTCATCATCCGAGATCATTAGTGCTTATTTCTTACTTCTTATTGTTTATGTCGCAATTTATGATCTATTCCGAAAATTTGATGTTTCTTGTCGCTGTGTAATTCGTTACAGCGGGATATCTACTCGATTAAACTATTGAAGATATTTATGATACTACTGTTTCCTTGTAGTTGCACAATATAGTGTAGCTGAAAAGCGAGTGGGTAGCGTAAAAGTGGGTGTTGGTTATACCTTAAGCTGTGAAACTGTTAATGACACCTACGATGTCTCTTCAATGAAATCAGTCTCGAACTACCACATTGACTGCTTGTATCGAAAGGTAGAAAATTGCTTCAATCTATCTCGAGAACATCGCTACTTTATCTTGTGATAGATCTTTAATATGCTGAGAATTTTATTTTAGAAAATATATAATATATTATTTAAAAATATCTAACTCAAGATTGTTAAGCAAAAATTAGTAGTTAGAAAAGTTAAAAAACACAAATAATGTTTATTGGATCTTTAAAAATAAACTAGTTTATTACAATACATTAAGAATTAAATTAGTTTTTGTCTATAAATTAATTGGAAACGTTTCGACTGTATTAAGTCTTCCCAGTCCACTTACAAAAAATAATTAAACATTGGAAAGAAAGATACAATAAATTAAAAACATGAAGTTATCGTAGGTTAAATATAATACATTTAATATTACAAATGAAATTATATAAAATTGAATATTTAACGTCATCTTATTGTTAAATGAGGTTTAACTATTTTGTCCAAATAATTAAACTTCATTTGACAATAGGATGACGTTAAAGATTCATCAATTTTATATAATTTCATTACAGTCGAAACATTTCCGATTAATTTATAGATAAAAAACTAGTTTAATTCTTAATGTACGCTGTAAGAAACTAGATAAACTTTATTTTTAAAGCTTCAATAAACGTTGCTCGTGTTTTTTGACCTTTCTAACTACTAATATATATTATTCATTAAATACTTCTACTTTTTTAAACACATTTCTCTTATCTGATATTCCCGGCTTTTATTAAGAACATATAAAAAATCCATACCGATTTACTATTAATCTCAAACATCCGATAATATTATTTTACACTATAACTGCATTTATAAATTTTTTCTTTCCTTTTTTCTTTCCTTTATTTTCTGTTTATTTCTCTTCTGCTTTGCATTATCTTTCTTTCTTGCTCCTTTCTCCTTCTCTTCCCGCACTTGTTTTCTTTCACTTCTTTCTGTCAGTTTTTTTATTTTCATCCTCCTCTTCTTCCATCTTCTTTTCCTTCTCATCCACTTTAAATGTGTTGCATGCGCGTGAACTTAGTATACGCCTCCACCTGCTACTCGAGGATGAATCGACGATATAAAAAGCGAAGGATGAACCTTAACTCGTACCTTCACAGCCATTGAACGATTCTCTCTTTAATCGCGTCCAGAAATTGCCTGCTTCGTGCAGTTAGTAGAAATATAAGATTTGCTATTTCTAAATCATTCCATCGTCCTATATGATTTCGTCTTCTACATATTAATTTCCAACAACTACAAAAAGAAAAAGTAAAGATATAGATTTCACTTCTAACCGCCTAACTATTGTAATTAGATTCCTATAGTACACATCCTACGTGTTAATTTTGTGTTATACGAAAGAAGTAATCTTTTGGAAGTGTCTATTAATTTAGATGGTTACATGATTCTATACTTAAGTAACTAACTTAAAACTGATTAGTTTCCACTCTTACGATCCCATTGATATGATGCTGTTGTGTGGACACAACAGCAAGTCCCAGCAATATTGGATTTCTCGAACGAGAAAGTTACGTGACTGGCGGGCAATAAAACGCGCGAATCGCTGTTCCTAAGGCGTAAAAAATCGCATCATAACGGTTAAAGGCCGTTAAGGTCCTGATCCTTGTTTGTTCGAGGTGGATTTCGCCGCGATTATTTTTCACTTCACCGACCACTCATGCTGGACGACAAATACTTTTGGGGCCAGAGAGTCCTACGGCTCCGTGCTACTGAGTCCGGTATCAGGATGCGTAATCGATTGGCATTCTCCGGGAATGGCGGGAGAGGAACTTATGGCAACGTCTTGTAATGTCATTAGTAAAACGGGACGAGTCTGTAATTCATCGGTACGTACCAGAGATTCCATAGATGAACCGTTGATATGCTTTTATTAATGCAATGTTGCTTGTTAAGATAGTGTGGGATTTGTTTTTATCCATTGAATTCGAAAATTCTTTCTGATTTAAATTTTTTATCGAAAAAAATTTTCGATTATGTTAGATACATTTATGTATGAACTAGATACATTTTATGATTAGATAGATATATTTTATGATTCAATAGACAGTTTATTATTATTATTTACATTAGAAGAAGTCTATCTATTTATTAGATGTACACCCTTTTACCTCTTTTCCCTGTTTTTAATTAATTTTGTAAAGCGTTTTTTTTTTGCAATGCTGTATCCTTATTTTGATAACAAGTTGAACGTTTGAATAAGTTTATCTTATTTAACATCTTGCATGAATTTATTCTCCTATTATAAGAAAGTGATGTTAAGCGAGCTGTCCTCTTTCAGTAACAACTTTGTTAAGAAATGAGAAGTCGCAAAGCCGATAAGGTCTCTCTTTGGAGTAATCGCCGGTAAGAATCGGCATGAGACATTGGTACACCGCTGTCGGGTTAACTTCTTATTCCAGTGTATGGCAGCGGTTCTTATCTCGTGATGCGCTCTTTTGATGCTGCCTCGTTTCGGCCTTTCTTTTTCTCTTGCGGATTATCACACGCCTCATGCTTCAAGGTATGCGCTGTCAACAGTTGACGATAAGGAAACTTTAAATGGCCATCTTTAACCTGTTGCAATATTCTTATATGCATAGATAATATCTACATACTAATTCACATAAATAAACATATCATAAAAAATATCGTATCATAAAAAATAAAGCTCGGTAAATCGAAAATGCTTAAGTTTATCGATATTATCATTAACTTTTAATAATTTTATAATTATATAGATATCATATTGTCATTGTGTAAAGGAAGAACTCATTTTTCTGAATTAAAAAAAATTCTTTTTTAAGCGTGTCATTTGAAGGATGTCCTTATACTCAGGTATTCTGTGACATTCACATAGTCATTCATATATTCTTGCAACGCGCGTATCTTTGAATCAAAGTTACCCACGTTCGTCTTTGGCGAAGGGAGATCAAAGGCATGCGCGAGTCTGTAAAGTGGACGCGGGTTTGCCACCCGCGTGTAAGAAATAATAATAATTAAATGCGCTTAATTACCGGCGAGTTGCCGCGAAGGATTCGGACGGGCGATAACTCAACGCCGAGCGCTTGGCTGCGAGAAAATGGCCAACGAGAAGCATTTGGTAGGATATTGCGCGTTGTGTTGCAAGCATACGCAGTTCATTAGGGTGGATCCTTTTCGGCTGGCAAAGCAACGCAGCCCAACAGGGAGCGCGAAGGGACGAGGGGCAAGTGCGTGCGAAGGGCAAAGATAACTGCAGAAGCACGAAGCAGTTAATATTGTCTCCTGGGGGCATATTTTACGGCAGATACAATCTTCAGGATGCCTCGCTAAAAGCTACACGTGTTTATCAGCGTAAGTCTGCCCCTCTTCACCCCCGTTCCGTCGACCTCCCTTTCGTATCTCACCGAATCTGCCTCTTCCGTCTCATCTAACCATAGGGCCTCTTTCTCTTTAACGGCTTCCGAGCCCTTCGATGCTGTAATTTCTTTCGGGGTAATTTCTGCCATCATTTTCATTCGCCCCGGCCTCATCATTTCCGGATTTATTTATCGAAAATCTCGCGCTTTCTCTTCGTGTGCTTCAAGGTAGAATGTCATCTGTCATAGTGAGATATTTGTATATGATCGTTGAGTTCATATTGCATTCAATGCTGACAATGTTTGAAAAATTAACGAAAAAAGGAATCTTATTTTTTTTCTTTTACGAAAGTTTGTTAAATAAAAATCTGTCGGATTTAGGAATATTACATCGAGAAAAATATAATTTAAATAAAAAGATATAACAAAAAGGAATTAACATTAATGCGAGTATGATTTCCGCGTTTGTAACTGCGAGATTTCGCTATGCTGCACCTCTCTCATCTTCCTTGCGTGCTCGTGTTCACTGTTTGTGCGCGTGGGATGAGTACGCGAATGCACCTGGTATATAACGAAGGTCGTTCGTACACTAGCTTGTCTACCGGCTGATGATACCTCCGTCGAATGATGCGCACCTACCTGCTTCTCATACGCCGAATACCATTCCCGATGCCCCTGAGGCGTCGTAGCCAAGATCAGGCCCCGGTAGCCGCGCGCTTCTGATATATTATTTTCTCTCGCTCTCTCTTTCTCGAGTACCTGTCCTCCCGGTCGATGGTACTTATCGAATTTTGCAATATTAATTATTCCCCATTTTCTTATTATTTTCTTATTATAATTCGTACGCGAACCGTACCATCAGTGTGGCGAATAACTCTCTGAGCTAAAAATTTCAACTGCTATAACACTTTAATTTGTTTTTTGTATAATCCTTTAAGTATAATATAATGAAAGTGTAATTATTCGCGTCGTAATCTCTCTAATTATTTCGCAAAAGTGCACGTATTGTGGACACCAAAGAAAGAAATTTATAAGATTGTATTTACGTCCTATCATTTATCATATACTGTTGTATTCTTAATTCGTGCGATTTTACATTACATAGCGTTAAAACTTTATAAGTCCTTAATTTATTTATCAAGTTAATTATTATTTGAAATAAGAAGAGTAATAATTTTCGAGATTTTTTTAACCAAAATAGTAGCGTACGTAATAGTAATATGTATATACGTATATCTTTATGATATATATATAATAAATATTATAGAAAGTTTTCTTCGAGTGCCAAAGGTAAGCATCAGATATGTCTCTTTGTCCTGATTACGCAAGATAGAAGGTCGGTCTTGGCTGCGATTTCTACATTTTTCGAGCGAGTAATTCATATGACAACCCTTCTTGTGTAATCCACTTTTCCTTCCGTTCGACCTGCTTGACATTATTTATGATCCCAGTTAATCGAGAACTATATCGAATACAGCGCAAATAGCGTATTTTCATTGCGCACATAACTCACGGGAGAAATCGCCACCTGCTTTATGTACCGCACTGCGCCGCTATTGCATTTAATAACTTTTACAGAGTACACTCAACATTTCGCCGTCGTGGACAGCATCTATAAAGCGGTACAATAACAGCAATACTAATCGATTATTGTACTAAATAATAGTTTACGCACGGTGACGCTGAAAAAGAGAAATAATAATCACGCGCGCGTCCGTTAAAGAAAAAATGATATTATGCAGGTATAACAATCTTTTTTACAACACACTCTGGCGCCATGCTCGGAGCCTGTTTTACTTGAGTGGCGAATCAATCATGTCGTTATTGTGTTATCTTTCAGCACGGCGACTACGTCGTGTGTGCAAAAGGTATGAGACAGTGATCTCGATAACGAAGC
>NW_017259583.1:3546643-3565016 GCF_001594045.1 Atta colombica | reverse complement strand
TATATATATATATATAATGATGTAAAGAAATATTTCTTTTTCAATGATGTTCTGATAAATCGACAGTATCTTTTTATTTACCTTATTAATGCATTTAAAAGTGGTTAGGGATCTCAACATGGCGATAACCATTATATTTATTTGGTCTCTCCGTTATTGAAGTGTTTGTGAGTCTTTGGCATTCTCTAATGTGGTAGGTATAAAAAAATATTACAATGGCGACGAAATAAAATTAAAGATCGCACGCGATCAATGCCAAACATGAACGAAGAAGTGGGCAATGAAGAGTGAATATTTGCATATTCAACGCCCAGTCGTGTTACGACAATAAAATGCCACTAAACACATGTTCTGTGGTACGATACGACTTGTCCCTTAACGCCCCGGTATCATCGGAACATTCTTTCGATACAGGTCGTGTTTCTTTCGCGAACAGGTAACACACGCCACCGACCATAATCGCAAATTATCCGAGTATCCCCGAGCGTATGTATTATACGTTCTCGATTACATGTTTCTTCGTTTATTCGACACGGAAGTGTCACAAATTGACTCGCTCGAAAGGTCTCGCGTGAAAGTCCTAGTTTGATAGCGAAATGACGGGAGGATGTATGCGAAAGTTCCTGGTTATCTACATACAAGGTAAGCGACAGTACCTTTTACCATCTATTATTACGAGTTTGTTTGTTTAGTATCATTACTCGTTAACACGTTGTTGCTATGATCATCCATGTGATCAATGACTTTTCAATGTACTGATAACCGATCACTGATGATCACTGATACATAATCGATGAAAAACAAATTTTTAAATATTTATAATTACTTTTGTAATTAATTTAAAAATTTTTTTAAATACTTATTATTTTTTAAATATATACTTACATAAAAAGCTTAATGTCATTTAATATAAAAATTTAAATGATATAATCTGGATAACGATGTAAAACATAACTTTCATAATTCAATATTCTGAAAATATATATATATTTATATTTATGAGAATAGAATTTTTATTTAATTAAACACCGCAGAGTATTTTTATATTTTATATTATTATGTGCTTACAATAATGAAAATTTCACTGGCCACATTGTAAAACATATCCCCTGAATAAATGTATTGAGGATGTATTATAAACGAAAAAATTATAAACTTTTCTATATATATTATATTTGAAAGACAAAAAGTTTGATAACGGTTTAGAACCTGGATAAAAAATTATTTCAATATGAGAATAAACATGTTTTTGAAACAATAATAAGAAAAAATGAGAAAATTTTCATTAAAACTATA
Organism: Atta colombica; assembly: GCF_001594045.1. Taxonomy (NCBI): domain Eukaryota; kingdom Metazoa; phylum Arthropoda; class Insecta; order Hymenoptera; family Formicidae; genus Atta; species Atta colombica. The sequence goes on along the minus strand of NW_017259583.1, from coordinate 3,563,720 downwards.
AAATTATATTGTTAAATATAAATATTGACTTTATTGAACTATTTTATATGTACACGTACATAATTCATCTTTATATGGAAAGGTACAAATTTCTAAATTAATTACTTTTTGCAAAGACTATACACTAGTATACCTAACTAAAATTCTCTAATATTCTCTCCGTAATTGACGCCTTATATACAAATTGAATTAATACTTGAAATATTGATTTGAAAATGACTAATGACTAACGATTCATTATCATTCCTCGCTCGGTAAACCGCACAAAGGACGCAGATCGCGCCGTACCGATGGTAGGCCCCGCGAGCAAATCGCAATTCGCGCCAGCTATGCTCGCGCTTACCTAGCGTGCGTGGGCGCGAGCGATTGTCTGGCGTGTCTCTTTTTTCGCCTAGATCGCTCGCGGCAAAAATGGAAATAGCTCGACTCTATGCTCGCGGCTAAGCCTTACCAGCTCGCGGGCCATGTACGTTTTCCTACGTAGGTCTGGTCGCGCGAAAGGGCGGACAGCCGCGTGCACGCAGGCTACTTGTGTACGTGTAAAAATGTATACGTCAAACCGCGTCGCTTAATTCTACCACCGATTTACGCACTGCCGCCATGTTAATCACAACGCGCGCATACAGGTATGCACTGACGGTTTTATGCGTCACCGGTTTTGTTCCGCGTCAAATGTCAGACACACCGGCCGTTCAATACACTCAGAGGTGTCATAATTTCAATTAAAAACAGATCGAAACGCGTAAAAAAATCTTCTTTCGCGAGATCGATAAGCACGGTCGACGTATCAGCTGTCAGTCTGAACAGGTGATCATAAAGTCATTTCAATTTTCTTAAAGCTACTGTTGCTTATGTGTCTATCTTGCTGCGATCTTGCGAAGAAATACAACTTAATTTATACGAATTACAAATGTTTTTATTGATAAAAACGCATCTGTCATCTTAAAGAGTATTTCAAGGAAATTAATTTAAAATGTTTTTTTTTTAAGAAAACTTCATTTAACCACAAATATTGTCATGTTTTTTCGGGAGAACAAAATATCGCAACTCGAGACGGCAAATAATAGATTTTGCCGCACCCTACTGTACTGTACATATCGAGATTATGTATATTGTCACGCTGATTGGCGTAGTTATGTAGAGTTTATACATTTCTCTCATAATAGACATGACATGACCGATGTCAAAGAGAGTCGATAGTTGACTCCCCTTACAGCAAAATGCTGCCGGCACACGCGCGGCACGGATTCAGCGGAGAAACCAGGCCTTAGGCATCATATATTTTGAAACCGGTCTCCGCGAGAGGTCCGGAATGACACCTACGCTTTTACGCGCGGCTGGTGAAATCGATTGAGGCGCGACGAATTTCGTTGACATGCCGAGTTCCATGACCAATCGGCACGAGCGGCGAATTTCTCAATAAGCGTACAATAATTTAAATGCGCTTGATAAGAAATAAGTAAACCGGTAAAAATCTATCGAGGAAATACAAATCTCTTGATTATTATTTAAAAAGTAAATTAAATTTTTTGATATAAATTTAGGATCTCATTTGATTATCTACATTAAAATAATTCCATTGCAAAATATAGTGCAGAATTATCGTAGATCGGATTAAATTTTGAGATAATTCTTCTCGCAATTACGGTTTATAAACGCTTCAATTTCAAGCAGGATTCATCTTGGGTGTCGAGAGATGAGACGCGATTTTCAATGTATATAACTTTTGACCGAAAGCTTAATTACTTTGTCACGTATCCGAGTGCAGTGTAAGTTTTATCTCGCGATCACAGCCGAGACTAAAAGATGAAGAGTTGAAGACTGCGTTTCGTGGGAATCGATTCAACGCGATACGATCGCCATCGTTGTTAATTCCTATCAGGCATCGCGAGTGTGATACTAATCCGGCAGTCGACCCGATCCCCCGAAGAGAAAAACATCCGCGCCTTCAGTCCCGTATACATTTTCTTATTTCGAATGAAGCGCAAAAGTGTCTTAATCTGACGCAAGAATGGGTGCCGTGACGACTCCTTCCTTTGGTTGCACTCAAAGAAGGTAACCGATATTCGCCCGCATACAATCAGTAAATCCTCGACTCGATGTCCTCCTCATCTCGCCATTCATGTCTGTAACCGATCTGCTGCTGTCATCACTGATCTCGCATCGATTAAAAAAAAAATAGATATGTAACAAATGTTATCGGATAAATATAAAGGAAGTTTAACTTTCTAAAAAATTATTCGCTCTTTTAAGAAGAACAACTTCTGCTATACGAACATATATTAATATCTAGAAACTAATACAAATAATAATGATTTGAAATAATCTTTTATACTAAATCAAAATTGTACGTAAATACAATAAAATATTCATTGAATTAATAAATGAAAATTGGTTTAATGAATTCTCATAATGATTTATAAAACTATTACTAGAATTCATTGTATGTAAAAATGAATATGTAATTATATAAATGAATCCAATTATTGTATCAATAAATTAACTACATTAAGTCGGACATTTATTAATGATCATTCATTGGATCTAAAATGACCAAAATTTTTTTCAGTGTAGATTTATGAGTTGAAAATTGCATAATTATGTTAATTGATTATTTATTCCGTTTTAGAACACAAAGACTTTTTGAATTCTCTTTAGAATACAAGGATTTTTTGGGTACTTGCAATTTGTAATATACACGAAAAAGAACAATTTTAAAGTATTTAAAAATTTAGATAGATACAGATCTGAAATAATTTTGTTAGACCAAAGTAATTACGTGGAAAACATGATAAGTAATGCTGCAAAAAGTTTTGACATTTTAGTTTGAACGTTTTACATAATTATTTCGACAATTCAACAAAATTATTTTTTAATTTGTATCTAAATAAATTTTTAGGTATTTCAGCAAAACGTTCCTTCCGTGTAAAGATAAATGCTTTACGCGCCTTTCGCACATTATCATAAGAATCACGTTTATGTATTCTCGTGCATTATCGTAAAAGATACGCGTGGGAAGGCGTAAAGAATAGCGATAAGCCCAGCTTGGCGCGGTTCAATTGAAACGCGGTAGGTGCTGCTACACAGGGTCCATTGTGCGTCCTCATAATATATGCGATTCAAATGAAATGGTACGAATGTAGTAAGTTGGAGGAAGCAAATAGTACTGATTTTTTTCTACATTCAGACACCGCGATAGCTGCTTTCTCTCGTTTTCTTCCTATTTCTCTTCTTTCTTCGAATTTGTGGCAATTACGAAGTATTGTGCCATTTACGAGCATGCAGGCGCCTTCTTTTTGTCCTATTCAACTCGTATTATTTAGATTGAAGTTCATGAATTTTAGGAAGGAATTCTTCTCGGTATTAGAAAAAATTTCAGGACACCATCTGAACAGTCAAGTCAGCTGTCCACTAAATCGCTACGATATTTTTGACTGTTGGAGCGAATTCTCTCGGTTGAATCTGGCTATGCCAGAGACTGCAGCTTTTCACCTCCGTCTTAAACGGGATAATTAACCGTCTCTGCTAGCTTAACGGTAAAGCACAATATTTCAGGCTGGAGCGCGACGACGGTATATCGGACACCATCATATATTGTATCCAAAGGCAGAATGCAACATCTCTCGCGCGCGTAAACCGCCCCTATGTTCTGCCCGTGCATTACGCACCTTGTAATTTTGTCCAATTAAAAGCGGTCGATAGTGATAGTCGAGAGGATCCAGCGTTCGACCCTGCAGAAAGACCGTGAGCGCATTCCTATTAACGCCGATAATTGCACCATACGAGTATACTGCGTGACGCTGGAAGAAAAATTGTCTACGGTTTTTACATCGATATGAAAGGATTATTGTGTATCATAATTTCGACGATACTCACTTCAGGTGCAATGAGAATTTTTTTAAGGATCGAAGGCAACCCGCAGGATTCGTCTTCTCTATCTGTAGGATCTACGTCACGTACAGCCAATAAAAAAAATAAAATATAAGATAGACGTTAAACGAGCATCTTGATTTCATGATGGTATATATGGAATTTAAATGACATCGTAAATTATTATAAATAGGGATTGCGAGAGTGATTCCTAGTCTGACAACAAAGTTGTAACGGAAATTATCCGCCCAATGCGTGTAAGGCTACGCACCGCGGTGCACCTGCTCTCCTTGCACGCATCGCCGCTGTCGCGCATGATAAGGGGAATCCAATTTAAAAGACACTCTTGTAATTTTATACGGAGCGAACAAACAATAAAATTCATTTTCTCAGAAGCATGGCCACGCGCGCCCTATAGTTAGCCAGATGAAATCATCAATTTTGAAAGTTATATGATAATTTTAATCGCATACAGGTTCATTGACGTTGTAGTAGTAATAATAATAATAATAATGAGATAATAACGTGTGGCTATATCGGACATAATAGTCACATTAGTATTCATACGAATTCTCTTCATTAATAATTCCTACATCAAACAAAGATCTGTCGCGCGCCAACCGCGTGCATTTTCGTATTATGTACTTTTATAGTACAAACATGTACATTATTATGTTTTATTAAAAAGCAATGAGGGGACAAATACAGAAATAACAAAAACGCAATGAAAAGACAATAGCAGAACTTAATTTACTGGCATTGACTCAAGGGTTTAAGTTTTATAGTACAAACGTAAATGAATTGCGTTGTAAGAATAACCGACTGCACTTGTGCTTATAAATACTCGTATATCTGGATTCATGTCTGTGCCATTAAAAGTCCATGCAAACAAATGTATATTTGCGACGTAAATTAAGTGATAAAACGTAAAACGATAGATATGTCCTGGTCGCAATTAACATGTCTGCTACGTTTCGTATCTCGCGAAGCAAGAAGAAAGACTCAAAGCGAGTTCATACTCACGTCGGCCTTTAGTGCTCATTAATAACATGATTATTAGGCGCGGTGCCAACGACTTAACGCTATTCGGATCTTAACCCAATTGGCATCGGACAATTGGCCGCGCCACGGATCGTTTTACCTTCCAATACGATTTATCTTCTTTCTTGCGATGACCGCGTGGCAATGCCATCCATAATTCTCCTGCTCTGTTTTCGTTTGCGTAGCTCGAATAAATTTTTACTTGTCACCAATAACCTCGGCGCCTACGCGTGCATCGAGAATAATACACCCGGAGAATAATACTCGAGGAGAGACTTGAGAAGAGAAAAGTATCTTTTACAAAGTAATTTGATTGCCATTCGTCATTGCTTTGAGTTCTGTTTATATAATTTCCATTTTTACGATCAAATGTCTCTCCAATAGCTTTTAAAAATCTTCGATTCAAACTTGACACAACTTAAACGTATCGAAAATTTGAATATTACTATTCCGTAACTTGAAAGTAATAATAAAAGAAATAGATAGGAATAGGCGCTGTTCAAGGTGCGCTAGTTGTTCAAGAAAAATTTCTCAGATTAAATTTATTTCGATTAGTCTTCTAATCGTCTTCAGCGATAATAGACGCAAAAATTACATACTTAGTTGCTCGTTGTCTACGCATACAAAATTGAAAAATGCAATTCTAATATTTTACTCCAGGAAAACCAAAATAAATTCTCTGTCGAAAACAATCTCCAATGCCAGTTACTTTCAACTAACGTACGAGATTATTATAGTTTAACGATTTTTATTTGTTCTGCGGTCTCTTCAATAAATCTGTGTATTGAGAGATTTTTCTTGAGCAACTAGCGCACCTTGAACAGCGTCTATTCCTTTTATTTCTTTTATTATTATTTAAATGTATTGATTGTTCGTTGTTTTAATCAATTATCTTTTCTCTTAAACATGTGATACCTTTTATATGTTCGAGGTAGGAGGTGGCACAGGCGAAAGTAACATTCCAGAAAAGAGCTCGCTTGCTCGCACGCTACATTCGCGTAGGTGGAAGGTCGAAACAGGATTCACGGATCAATGTGTTTTTGCGGTGGAGGCGAAAGGCAGAACATGTAGTTGACAAGCTCTTGGAAACTTTCGTTGAACGTAATCGGAACGCGGCCAATCACTGGCCGGCTCGTCATCGACGGGCGAAAGTATTCTTATCAAAACATAACAATCATCTGAAATCAAGAGGTGGCACGGTGCGATTATATCGATGAACACCGATTGAGGTTTGATAGTAGAAGACTTCTCGAGGAAAGAAAATCGGGACAAGTGATTTGCCAAGGAACAGAAGAGAAAGGATACCGGTCACGGAAGCAAGCAGCGTCCGTTCGAGATCGATATCGATCTTCGCGAATTAAATCTCGATGTGTGCCGGTGCGCTTCCGGTTACCGAAGATTCGATCGCGAAATTGCAATCGCCAACAGCTATCCTCTCGCTATCCTGTCGATACAAGGCATCTTTTTTTTCACGCATGATTTCTAATAAGATTAAAGAGCCGGTTGTGTCGGCACTGTAACAAATAGATCGTAGCGTTTGCAATAATATAACGATCGCAACTAGGCCGCGACCTAGGCGTGTAAGCCGTTTTGAAATATCGAATAGCCAGATAATTACAGTGACAGGTGGTGTTGGATTAAGATCAGAACTTTTATCAATGAAATTTGCAAGCGGACGTTTAATGCCCGGTTCGAGCAGCCCGCATTGACGTATTATCGAGCGAATAACGTTCTGTCTACGGCCTCTTTCTTATTCTTGATAATAGATACAAGAAATGTGGTTTTTCTAGTCTTTTAAATGACTTTTCTGAAATTTATTTAACTCTCTTTCACACTCTCTCTCTCTCTCTCTCTCTCTCTCTCTTTCTCTCTTATTTTTTTATTATTTTTAGTTCTTATTCGCAATTCTTATTATCCTGTACATTCTTAAAGAGCTTATTCTAGAATGTTAATAAATGCTATCTATCTTCTCTCTCTTTTTCTCCTTTCTTCTCTCTTTCTCTCTCCTCTCCCTCTTTCTTTCTTTTTCTGTTTCTTATTGTTCTTTTAGTCTTTCTGCATTCGTATTAAGACTATAATCTCCGATTATATAAGGATTAATGTCAGTATCGATTAATAAACACACCAGTAGAGACATATTAAGACGGTAAAAATCGCAGCATCCTGTTCTGCAGATCACGTTGACACTTGGTTTCCAGTATGCCAGGTATCATACGTTTATTAAGATTTCGCAGGATTTTGGACTCGATCACATATACGTTTCCAGTCACGTATCGTTCGTCTAATAATCAGCCGATCGAGCTACGAACAGTACGCAATGCGCCTTGCACTACCGCAAACGCGACGTTTGCGATTTGCATACAATGGCACGACGCAGAGTTTCACGCGTTTTCGTCGCTGTCCTCTTAGACGTTGTCCTCTTAGACGCTGTCCTCTTAGACGTTGCGTATCGCTGATTAACTTCCTGAAGCTGGTGACATTTATTACACAAACTCCATGCATAAGCCAACGTATGTAACAGCTTCTATTATATATCCTCCACGAACATGTCTAAATTATTGTAAAAATATCACGTAATAAACGTACGAAAATTACACATTTACAAATAAAAAAGACATATGACTATCATGACATCTCTTAGGAAAAGTTTTCCATTTTATTTGAGCATGAGACTCATAAATTTTGAAAGATAAAGATTAATAAAAATGTAAATTAATTAATATGCTATAAATGAATAGGTTCTTTGATATAAGTGAAAAATGTATAAAAAAATTAAACGTGGCACTTTTGTTCGAAGGTCAGCTATCGATAGTTAATATAGATGGTTATCGGAATTATGGCAGATCCCAAATTGGGTGTTATATACGCATTATAAATTGGTCGAGGTATACTTTTTTCAGGATCGAGCCGACGAATCATCCGCATTAGTGGTGCGTTCTGACGAAGTTCACTTTTGGAGGACCGTTATGCGAAGAAACAGCTATAAATCTGTTGGACCGACACTGATTGCATCCATAAATCGATCGACTTATTAAATCAATTAAATCGATTTATTAATTTTGACGCAGAAATCATGCGGGACCGGTTGCCATCTCTCCAGGGTGATTGATTTATCGGCCTTAATCAATTTCCATGCCGAAAGTTTCTTATGAATAAGTAATTCTTTCTGCGTGGTCCTTGGCTATTAGCAAGTCGTTCAAATATGGGTATTATCCGGATGACTTTCGGCGTCGTGACGTAGCGTGCTCCATTTTTCAAAATGACCAGAGTTTCTCGAGAAGAGAAAGGATCGTTATATTAACCCTTATGAAGAGGCATGATCTTGTAATGAGTACTGCGAAAACTGGTATAAAAGATAAATGAGACAAATTTAAAAAGCAGTTTAAAGATTCGCTGCAACAGAAGCCGCAAAGAGACGTTGCGAGACTTTGTCATGCTTTTAAGCAGTATCCATTACAGATAATGGAGCAATGTGAAATATACGTCGATGTCCCATGTCAGTAAACATGTTATTAATCATTCCTGCATTAAAAAATTTGTTTACAAACATCCTATTTTCTCCTTTGATAGATTTCATAATGTTGATAGATGATTTAGAATTAATGATTACCCTTTAATTTTATCTGAGTCCGTGACTTTCGTTATTTAGACACGTTATATTTATACATCTTAGTTACGATGATCCGTTATCGTCACGAGATAACAATATTGTGTAATACACGGTACCGATCGCTCCTATCTGTTACTACTGAAAGATCAGCAATACGTGTCGATGATTATCTGAATGTCACTCGACTGTCTTCGAGTGCTCTAATTTGTTTACTGACGCGTGCGAGTATTACCTTGATAGAGATACCTCCTGTTGAGATCGACCATTTTAAGTAGCATTCAAAACTCTTAAATCGTGTTAAAATTATGATCAGAAAGGAGACTTGAAGACAGAAAGTCCGATGTTTTTTTTTTAACGTATTGTAAGTGGAGCCTCTAAATTAGATTTTGAAGGATTAATATTTAATCTCTTCCAAGTAGCTAATGATACTTTCGTGAAAATGGAATGTAATCGATGACACATTAAATCATCGGGGAGATTTTGTAACAATCAACAGACATCGAACGTATAATCGATGATTATAAGTATTATTATAATCATAGTATAATTATGAGATAGTATAATTATAAGTATAATTATGAGATTATTATGTGTAATTATGAGATATGGTCGAATATGAATCTGCGATTGAAAATAATGATGTTTTCATAAGCGTTTTAGCGAAAGTTTCCTCCGATATGAAAGATCATGAGCTACAAATATCATGTCTTCGGAATTAATGGTCACTGTGAATGCACCTTTAATCGTCGGACCCTGCCAACTCCGCGGGATGCCATGCCTCGAGTCAAGCATTCCTGACACCCTGAAGTGACTGTCGGAACCAGAAATGGAAGGAGAAAGAAAGCGAAGCAGAAAGAGACTGGAAGTTAAACCAAGAGATCGAGAAAATATCTAGAGTTTCATGACAATAAAAGGACACACTCTCTCGTCATCCTCACCTATTATTTGCGACCGACATTTATCCAGAACCAACAATCACATAATAACGCCTTCATCAGAATCTAGGTTGGCCAATTGGTGTGTTCTCACTTGGTGCTAAAAGTGCCTCACGGCGATTCAGTTTAAATAGTTTATCTAGAGAACTACTGAGTGATTTCTGCTTTGTGGTATTATCTGTCTTGTTTGGAGAGAAAATATCGTACTAACAAATTAGCGTGATATTGTGTACCACATATCAAAAATATTTTGCGTGACAAGAATTGATTTCACGCAGGAATGCAATGCGGAAATTTCAGTAAGGACGTCCGCCCCAGCCTCCCCACTTTACGTTCGCTTTGGTCACCATGCTCGTTGACTCTTTTAGTAACCTCACAATGTACCGACATTGCGACGCCGAAATGACATTAAGAGATAACGGCGCGGCGCCTCAGTCTTCTCATAAATACCACACGCGACCATTCAAGAGTGTGCCTAGTGTCTTCTTGAAATACTTTTTATCTTTGACGCCACCCAAACTGGAACTTTAACTAATCATCTGATGTTTTTTAAATTTGTTTAAAATTGGTGCGGCTTTTGAAAAGTGAGATTCATTTTGAAATTTGTTTCAAAACATATTGGTTAGATTTTAATATGATATTATAATTAAATATTATTACAGTAATACTTTATAATAAAATAATTACTTTATAATATAGTATTATAATATGGTACTATAATTAAAATAATCTTGTGTATTTATCTTAAGAATTTCAGCATAGAAACGACAATCTCTTTATACATTCTTTTTGCGTAAAAAAAAATACTATGATGACTGTGTTAATTGAACCTGTAAGAACGGGTAATATAGCGGATTATTACCACTATAGTCCCGTAAGCTGTTGTAAATACACGTGTAGTAAAGTATAAAAGTATAATCCGTGCAACTTTCCAGTGGCGTCGATTAGTCGTTAGTTATAGAAGAATTACGAAAAGGAGAGGGAGGGAGAGGTGAGACGAAGAAAATGCGTGAACAGAATCAACGACGTGCGAATACACGCGAAAAATCATCTATGACAGCGTTTCAGCACTGCTAGTCGACGGTCGAGAAAATAAGAGTACATCTGCCGCAATCCCTGACGGAAATAGTAGCCAGACTACAGACGGAGTCTCGTTGCACGATATTTTAAGTGATATCAAGTTATTAATACTACGCGGTAGGTATCCCGCGCCTAAATATACATTTTTTGGCGCGAGTTCAAGTCATCCCCGGCTGATTTTAATCGCAGGGGGATAATGTTTTATTCGATAATTGGAAACTGTACAACTCTCACGTGATCCCTCTCGGATTTAATAACCTTTAATCGAGTCTTGCCGATGACAATCTGTCGCCAATGATATCGTGCTGTCGATATTCTTCGAAAATAATCGGGAATAATAAACCTTAATGAATCCCTTCGAGTTCGATGGTTCTTTAACATTCTTTCGTAGTTTTTTAAATTTTCTTTCTTTGTTTTTCTTTGTTAGGCAAAACGTCATTACGTGATTCAATAATATTTGTTATTAGTTAGACAAAAAAAGAGAAATTTTTTAAGCATTTTATTCATGTATTTACATAAATGCTTCATGCAATTATCAATCGATCGATCAAGATGTTTATCAAAATGAATATCAATATTTTATGATTAAATGAGAGACGTCGGTTACGTCCTGCGGGAAGGAGGAGGTCAATGGTCTATCAAAAGACGGTCGAAGAACCTTCTCGCGACAGCCTTAGTGGTGGGAGGGTTGATAGTTAGTAGCCGAAGAAGCATCTGTTAGCGCCAAGCATTCACATGTAAATCAAGCACCACTAAGAGAAATAAACAATTGGAAACAAGCGTGCAAGACGAGCCTTGACGTACGGGAAGATGCGCAAGCAAGTTTCTGCTTTGAAAAAAAAAAAGGACGAAGCGAGAAAGATCCGACGTTGAGTGCGAGAAGGGTGCGTATGAATTAAAATCGTTGCTCGCAGCACCATTGTCACTCGATCTGCTCCGTGAAAGTCACTGTATATTATCTAAGATTCCGCGCTTCATTTTGCAAAAAGCAACCACTTGCATTCTGTACCCGGAGGTGCTTTCCAAGTAACGTTAAATATATTATTATATCAATGTTGGTCAAGTTGAATGGTTTCCAATTCAGCTTGGATCCTTTTCAACGCGACATTATATATGAAACTTATTATAGAGATCTCACCATAAAGAATTCTCCATCGTAGAATTTGATTTAGAAATATTCTTTTTTCACATAAGATTTGAAGATTTAAGGTAAACTCTTCTTCTCTCTTTTAATAGCCTTTATTAGGCTGTAAAGTAAATTGAAATTCTATATCTATATTTTATTGCATCAAGAACAATCTCGGTAGCTTAATAATCGCGTCACGTAGAAAATAGCGGTCGAGGAAAAAGATTAAACGTCCGCCTGAAATCGGATTCTAATTACCTGAAGAGTAAGGTCACCGCATTAAATCGGCTCTCTACGCTGCGCGTATATCGAGGTTCGGTGAACCCACACGCTATCAATCTTGAGACGTAATCGTCGACGTTTCATTAGAGCGGCACAATGTATCCGCGCGAACAATTTCCGTTCGCGTTCCTCTCGGATGTACAAATATCGCCGTAACGGAGCAGCAACATTAATTCGCAACGTAATTCGCATCCTTCTAATTTCGAGTTCTCATTATTTATTCTCCCCACGTTCCAAATAAAGCGCAGCATGCCGCCCATGCCTTTCGTATAGTTCGACAGTAGTTTCGTATTTTTTCTCATTAAACCGATATCATTATTGGTAGCGCACGCACACGAGAGCGAGCTCTTTTGAGGGCGAGAGATAATTGCAGGTGTAATACGTCCCTCGTTATGGACGATTTATTCGTTTCTGTTAGTGTTTGAAAGTTAACTGATCGCGATCTGCGCGAATATTTCAGGATCTCGTCCGGTCTTCGTTTCAGCTTGCGTTTCCGCCTTTTTCTTGTTTCTTACACTTCTATATTGCTTCAACATATCGCAGAAATCGACGTATGTAGCTAAGTAGCAGCAGCTGGTTTTAATGTCGTCCTCCTGCATTTTGATAACATTAAATCCTTGTCAGTTATATGCTTTATGCTTTGTATAAAATAAAAGTAATAATTTTTATTTCAACATCTTATGAACAGAATTTAAATTAAGTGCCAGACTACATTGCTACTTGTATAAATAATTTTATACGCATATGATTATTATATAAAACGTAAATAAATCGTTATATAAATGTAAATACATTCTCTCTTGTATATTTTAAGATTACTAATTACAGATCTGGTCGAATCCCTTATTGCCAAACGCGAGGTGCTCAAAAATACTTACGATACCGATACCGATAGTAGCGTCGACCTTGCAAAGTGAGTGAGGGTAGCAATTTCGTCGCGGTTTAATAAAATATCAAACAACTCTTCTCTCCCTCTCTCTCTCTCTCTCTCTCTCTCTCTCTCTCTCTCTCTTTCTCTCTCGACGAATCCTTTTCATCTAAACGAGCGGGTATAGGATTAAAGTGAGTTCATTGAGAATTTCTGAATCACGTTCGCCCCATTCCCGAGAGGCAGACTCGTGCCCGCCAATTACGAGAGAAGTTGCTTCCCTCTACGATTCTTCCCGTACTTCATCCTCGCCTCTTGCTTACAACCGCGAAGGTCACGATATGCACTCGACCGCAGTTACGGCCTCGGGGAAACAACGTGAACAAGAGGAGGTGACGGTGGGAGGCATCTGGGCACCTGACCTTTAACCTGCACTTCTTGATACCGCGAGATTCGTGATCGTATATTGCTTTCCTTTTTATTTGTCCTGTGAGGTCATCGATTATGGTAATCGAGAATACGTTGACTGTGAGTCATTGAGTAATGTGTGAGTAAGATAGAATTAAAAATGAATTATATTATACATATGTTGAAAAGATTTTAAATTTCTAGAAAAATGTGTGTAATCGTTCTAATCGATTAAAATTACTCTATTTATTAATTATAAATAATTTACTTTTTTTAACATATACGTTACACTGTAAATGTTACAAAAATATAATTCTGAAAATTCACTTATGCGTGGGTCTAACTGAAATATTTTTATCTCTGGATTTGGTTCTTTTTAAATTTGATTCGAATAATATTATCTGATAGAAACCGAAACAATCGAATCAAGAACATGACAGAATCGGAGAAATAAATGAAAAATATCATGTTTAACACTGGCGTTATTATCAATAGATCTGTTTTCTGTGTACTGACTGAATCAGTGTACACTTTTGGAACTAAAGTGAAATAGATATAGGTTTGATATTTGTCGAAAGTAATAAAGAGAGTTCTAATGCAGTCTAGTACAGGAATAGAAAACAGACTATATGAATCACATGTGAACTATTTTTGTTTATTTTTGTCTTTTTGTACTTAAGCGCTACATTTTGATTTTGAAGAAGATATATTTTATCTTTAATGAACAGCATTTCAATGTTTCTGTCACAAGTTATCTTCAATTAAATAATTAGCCTCCGCAATAATAATTTTTAACTTAATTATTCTTGAGAACAAGTAGTAATTCGTACAGAATTTCCAAGAAGCTAATGTGAAACTTGGCATAAATATTGGTATGAATATAAATATCATTTATACGTGGTGAAGAGTGAAGTACCTAGCGGTGGAGAATGACGTTGACCTAATTTCAGATTAGTAACTGTCGCACGCGAGGATAGAACACACATGTTTCATTTGATTTGTGTCGTAACACCACGAAGACAAGTTGTCCAAGCATCTCAGTCTTCCCCCATCACATTACAAACCACATCTTAATTAGATTAGTGTAAACACAATAAATTGGATCAATATTGCAGAGAGAATTGTGTATTAATAGAATGATAATTACAAATCCAACATATTAATGGAAAGAAATTTCGATTGAATGATTAAAAACTCATATCTACTAAAAATATGAAATTTTTTTATTAATATTGGATTATTTTAATTGTATTATTATGTATAATGGTCATTACATTTTTGGATCTATTTCTGTAATATTAATGTATTCATATAATATTACATATTTCTATTCAAATCTCTATATAAAGATATATAATAATAGATATATGTAATGAAGATATATACACTGAGAGAAAAATATATACTAAATTTTAATAAATATTTATTTGAATAGTGAATATTTACTAAATGTAAACATGTATTTATTTGATACAAGAACTATTAATTTGATTGATTTATTTATTATATTTTATTTAATAAATATTTATTTTGCATAAATAAATATTATATTAGTACTATTCAAACAATTTATTAAAATTTAATTTAATATTTTTTCTCTCAGTATAAATATTTATCTACAAAAATATATAAAATATATAAAATAAGAACCAAATATGAAATATAATAAATGAAAGTCGATAAAACGAAAACATAAAAAATTTAATCGTATAAAGATTTATAAAAAAAAATATCTGAAAGAATCTATTCCGATAAACTTAACTGAATCTAAAAAGAAATGTGGAAGAAACGCGTCTGTAACGTGTGCTTGTATCCATTCTCATGGACGACTTATGAACGACGCGCGCGCGCGCGCGCGCGTGTGTGTGTGTGTGTGTGTGTGTGTGCGCGCGCGCGCGCGCGCGTGTGTGTGTGTGTGTGTGTGTGTGTGCGCGCGCGCGCGCGCGTGTGCGTGCACGCGCGTGTGTTTGTGTGTTTGATCGATAAAAAAATCAATCTTCTTCTAGAAAGTCATCGCGAACACTCATTTTCACGGTCGAGGGAAATCGTGGGTGTGCGGAAGAAACGAGCGACGGGAGAGATAGAGGTGGAGGCGAATGTGCGCACCCTTGCCCGTTACGAGAGAACGTGCGCCGGCTTTCGTGCCTCGCCAAGATAAGTGGTGTATGATTTGGCGATGATTGATGGGGTCGTAGGTCAAAGTGATCAGCGGCGCTCCGGGCACCTCGGCTCACCTGACTCAGCACGGACCTGAAAGCCTGGAATACCGGGGGCCTTCCCTGTGTAATACGCCTTCACTTGTATCCTCCTTCGCTGTTCCCTTGCGGTTTTTTCCTCCCCCCCCCCCTCTCTCTCTCTCTCTCTCTCTCTTCTCTTTGTTGATGCCACATGCGAGTACTCTTCGCGCTTGATATCGCAGTGTACCGTCGTTCTCGTCGACACTTTCGAACAGGCCTCGAGCGACGTGACGATTTAAGACTTCGATGCGTGTTTGGATGATGTTTCATTCGCTGCAAAACGACATGCCGCTGGCTTGGATTGAAAGAAAATTATCGCGGCGTTTTATACATGCCATAGGAAATGCACTGAGTCCGAAGAATATTTCGACAAAGTTTTGATTGCTGAGTTTGTTTTATGTCTTATTTTGTTTTTATATTATTATATTTGAAAAAGTAATTAATTAAAAGTAATTAATAAAATCAGTATTATATATTAATAATTTTATATATTAATAACTTTCTTCACACAAATATAAAAATTATTTTACAAAATATTGAAATCAATAACAAGATCAAAAAAAATTTTTTTTAATATTTCCGAACGTAATAAATATACATATTTAATCATTAGGTTTAATCGAGATGCATCCTTAGATGTCCCAATCGAGAAACAATATAACTTTAACATTTTCAAGCAGATTTTTAATTTATAAGAATGGTCAATCATTACACGGGACGATGATATACGCAGTAATAAATAAATACCAGTAAAAGTCTAGATGTTGAATACGGACATAAATTTAGATTTATCGGCAAAAGTTTAGCGACGTCGGTTGACTCTTGCAATCCTCAGGGGCGAAAGAACTTACTCGTCGCGCAATTAAAATATATCGCCATCCGCGTGTAATAAAATAAAATCTCGCGGATATGTATTCTTCACAATCCATTCAATTTTCACCTGTGTGCGTACTAATTAATCATTCGATCGGATGGTTAATCACCGACACTTATAATAACAAAATAGATGGATTTGACGTAGCAGGAAATGTTGTCCATTGAACCTTTGACATCATCACCATCACCATGATTGAATATTTTTTGAATAGTTGTGGCATTTAAAGTCGCATTTTTGGTCCCTGTGTGATTCTGCGTATCAATGAGAAAAATGATCATCCGACATGAAAACAAACAGAACGAAAATCTACTCCTTACAAACTTTTTTCGACTCGGTGCATTTACGAAGTCTGCTCAAGCAATGTCAACCGCATTAATTCGGGATAATCAATTTGAGCCTAATTGGGGATTACGACGAACCGTTCAGAGGCTTCCAGACCCGCCTCCTCGTCCCTTTTTCTCCATAAGAACGTGGTCGCAACCGCGGTGCTAATAGATTAATTTATTACGCCAAAGACCTCAAAGACACCGCCCGACTTCATAGCTCGGCGACATATTAGTATCGTGTCATGGCCATCGTTAAAACTCAACGGAGAACCGCGAACCTTCGATGGAATGTTAATTCCATTGCAATGCGCGCACCAAATGTTTAGGAATGCACACGTGATGTAGGTGACATCAGATCTTTTTTTTAACCTATCTTTATAAGTCTTCGTAAAATCGAAGTCGATTTTTATGATTTTT